>NW_027327889.1:0-128351 GCF_047675955.1 Chlorocebus sabaeus | reverse complement strand
GATATTTGGAAGCCCATAGAGGGCTATGTTCAAAAAGGAAATATCTTCCGTTCAACACTGGAAAGAAGCTTTCTGAGAAACTGCTCTGTGTTCTGTTAATTCATCTCACAGAGATACATCTTTCCCTTCAAGAAGCCTTTCACTAAGGCTGTTCTTGTGGAATTGGCAAAGGGATATTTGGAAGCCCATAGAGGGCTATGGTGAAAAAGGAAATATCTTCCGTTCAACACTGGAAAGAAGCTTTCTGAGAAACTGCTCTGTGTTCTCTTAATTCATCTCACAGAGTTACATCTTTCCCTTCAAGAAGCCTTTTGCTAAGGGTGTTCATGTGGAATTCGCAAAGGGATATTTGGAAGCCCATAGAGGGCTATGGTGAAAAAGGAAATATCTTCCGTTCAAAACTGGAAAGAAGCTTTCTGAGAAACTGCTCTGTGTTCTGCTAATTCATCTCACAGAGTTACATCTTTCCCTTCAAGAAGCCTTTCACTAAGGCTGTTCTTGTGGAATTGGCAAAGGGATATTTGGAAGCCCATAGAGGGCTATGGTGAAAACGGAAATATCTTCCGTTCAAAACTGGAAAGAAGCTTTCTTAGAAACTGCTCTGTGTTCTGTTAATTCATCTCACAGAGTTACATCTTTCCCTTCAAGAAGCCTTTCGCTAAGACTGTTATTTTGGAATTGGCAAAGGGATATTTGGAAGCCCATAGAGGGCTATGGTGAAAAAGGAAATATCTTCCGTTCAAAACTGGAAAGAAGCTTTCTGAGAAACTGCTCTGTGTTCTGTTATTCATCTCACAGATTTACATCTTTCTCTTCAAGAAGCCTTTCGCTAAGGCTGTTCTTGTGGAATTGGCAAAGGGATATTTGGAAGCCCATAGAGGGCTATGGTGAAAAAATAAATATATTCCGTTCAAAACTGGAAAGAAGCGCTCTGAGAAACTGCTCTGTGTTCTGTTAATTCATCTCACAGAGTTACATATTTCCCCTCAAGAAGCCTTTCGCTAAGGCTGTTCTTGTGGAATTGGCAAAGGGATATTTGGAAGCCCATAGAGGGCTATGGTGAAAAAGGAAATACCTTCCGTTCAAAACTGGAAAGAAGCTTTCTGAGAAACTGCTCTGTGGTCTGTTAATTCATCTCACAGAGTTACATCTTTCCCTTCAAGAAGCCTTTCGCTAAGCCTGTTCTGGTGGAATTGGCAAAGGGATATTTGGAAGCCCATAGAGGGCTATGGTGAAAAAGGAAATATCTTCCGTTCAACACTGGAAAGAAGCTTTCTGAGAAACTGCTCTGTGTTCCGTTAATTCATCTCACAGAGTTACATCTTTCCCTTCAAGAAGCATATCGCTAAGGCAGTTCTTGTGGAATTGGCAAAGGGATATTTGGAAGCCCATAGAGGGCTATGGTGAAAAAGGAAATATCTTCCGTTCAAAACTGGAAAGAAGCTTTCTGAGAAACTGCTCTGTGTTCTGTTAATTCATCTCACAGATATACATCTTTCCCTTCAAGAAGCCCTTCGCTAAGGCTGTTTTTGTGGAATTGGCAAAGGGATATTTGGAAGCCCATAGAGGGCTATGGTGAAAAAGGAAATATCTTCTGTTCAAAAATGGAAAGAAGCTTTCTGAGAAACTGCTCTGTGATCTGTTAATTCATCTCACAGAGTTACATCTTTCCCTTCAAGAAGCCTTTCGCTAAGGCTGTTCTTGTGGAATTGGCAAAGGGATATTTGGAAGCCCTTAGAGGGCTATGGTAAAAAAGGAAATATCTTCCGTTGAAAACTGGAAAGAAGCTTTCTGAGAAACTGCTCTGTGTTCTGTTAATTCATCTCACAGAGGTACATCTTTCCCTTCAAGAAGCCTTTGGCTAAGGCTGTTCTTGTGGAATTGGAAAAGGGATATTTGGAAGCCCATAGAGGGCTATGGTGAAAAAGGAAATATCTTCCGTTCAAAACTGGAAAGAAGCTTTCTGAGAAACTGCTCTGTGTTCTGTTAATTCATCTCACAGTGTTACATCTTTCCCTTGAAGAAGCCTTTCGCTAAGGCTGTTCTTGTGGAATTGGCAAAGGGATCTTTGGAAGCCCATAGAGGGCTATGGTGAAAAAGGAAATATCTTCCGTTCAAAACTGGAAAGAAGCTTTCTGAGAAACTGCTCTGTGTTCTGTTAATTCATCTCACAGAGTTACAACTTTCCCTTCAAGAAGCCTTTCGCTAAGGCTGTTCTTGTGGAATTGGCAAAGGGATATTTGAAAGCCCATAGAGGGCTATGGTGACAAAGGAAATATCTTCCGTTCAAAACTGGAAAGAAGCTTTCTGAGAAACTGCTCTGTGTTCTGTTAATTCATCTCACAGAGTTACATCTTCCCCTTCAAGAAGCCTTTTGCTAAGGCTGTTATTGTGGAATTGGCAAAGGGATATTTGGAAGCCCATAGAGGGCTATGGTGAAAAAGGAAATATTATCCGTTCAAAACTGGAAAGAAGCTTTCTGAGAAACTGCTCTGTGTTCTGTTAATTCGTCTCACATTGTTACATCTTTCCTTTCAAGAAACATTTCGCTAAAGCTGTTCTTGTGGAATTGGAAAGGGGATACTTGGAAGCCCATAGAGGGCTATGGTGAAAAAGGAAATATCTTCCGTTCAAAACTGGAAAGAAGCTTTCTGAGAAACTGCTCTGTGTTCTGTTAATTCATCTCACAGTGTTACATCTTTCCCTTGAAGAAGCCTTTCGCTAAGGCTGTTCTTGTGGAATTGGCAAAGGGATATTTGGAAGCCCATAGAGGGCTATGTTCAAAAAGGAAATATCTTCCGTTCAACACTGGAAAGAAGCTTTCTGAGAAACTGCTCTGTGTTCTGTTAATTCATCTCACAGAGATACATCTTTCCCTTCAAGAAGCCTTTTGCTAAGGCTGTTCTTGTGGAATTGGAAAAGGGATATTTGGAAGCCCATAGAGGGCTATGGTGAAAAAGGGAATATCTTCCGTTCAAAACTGGAAAGAAGCTTTATGAGAAACTGCTCTGTGTTCTGTTATTTCATCTCACAGAGTTACATCTTTCCCTTGAAGAAGCCTTTCGCTAAGGCTGTTCTTGTGGAATTGGCAAAGGGATATTTGGAAGCCCATAGACGGCTATGGTGAAAAAGGAAATATCTTCCGTTCAAAACTGGAAAGAAGCTTTCTGAGAAACTGCTCTGTGTTCTGTTAATTCATCTCACAGAGTTATATCTTTCCCTTCAAGAAGCCTTTCACTAAGGCTGTTCTTGTGGAATTGGCAAAGGGATATTTGGAAGCCCATAGAGGGCTATGGTGAAAAAGGAAATATCTTCCGTTCAACACTGGAAAGAAGCTTTCTGAGAAACTGCTCTGTGTTCTCTTAATTCATCTCACAGAGTTACATCTTTCCCTTCAAGAAGCCTTTTGCTAAGGGTGTTCATGTGGAATTCGCAAAGGGATATTTGGAAGCCCATAGAGGGCTATGGTGAAAAACTAAATATTATCCGTTCAAAACTGGAAAGAAGCTTTCTGAGAAACTGCTATGTGTTCTGCTAATTCATCTCACAGAGTTACATCTTTCCCTTCAAGAAGCCTTTCGCTAAGGCTGTTCTTGTGGAATTGGCAAAGGGATATTTGGAAGCCCTTAGAGGGCTATGGTAAAAAAGTATATATCTTCCGTTGAAAACTGGAAAGAAGCTTTCTGAGAAACTGCTCTGTGTTCTGTTAATTCATCTCACAGAGTTACATCTTTCCCTCAAGAAGCCTTTGGCTAAGGCTGTTCTTGTGGAATTGGAAAAGGGATATTTGGAAGCCCATAGAGGGCTATGGTGAAAAAGGAAATATCTTCCGTTCAAAACTGGAAAGAAGCTTTCTGAGAAACTGCTCTGTGTTCTGTTAATTCATCTCACAGTGTTACATCTTTCCCTTGAAGAAGCCTTTCGCTAAGGCTGTTCTTGTGGAATTGGCAAAGGGATATTTGGAAGCCCATAGAGGGCTATGGTGAGAAAGGAAATATCTTCCGTTCAAAACTGGAAAGAAGCTTTCTGAGAAAGTGCTCTGTGTTCTGTTAATTCATCTCACAGAGTTACAACTTTCCCTTCAAGAAGCCTTTCGCTAAGGCTGTTCTTGTGGAATTGGCAAAGGGATATTTGGAAGCCCATAGAGGGCTATGGTGACAAAGGAAATATCTTCCGTTCAAAACTGGAAAGAAGCTTTCTGAGAAACTGCTCTGTGTTCTGTTAATTCATCTCACAGAGTTACATCTTCCCCTTCAAGAAGCCTTTTGCTAAGGCTGTTATTGTGGAACTGGCAAAGGGATATTTGGAAGCCCATAGAGGGCTATGGTGAAAAAGGAAATATCTTCCGTTCAAAACTGGAAAGAAGCTCTCTGAGAAACTGCTCTGTGTTCTGCTAATTCATCTCACAGAGTTACATCTTTCCCTTCAAGAAGACTTTCGCTAAGGCTGTTCTTGTGGAATTGGAAAAGGGATATTTGGAAGCCCATAGAGGGCTATGGTGAAAAAGGAAATATGTTCCGTTCAAAACTGGAAAGAAGCTTTCTTAGAAACTGCTCTGTGTTCTGTTAATTCATCTCACAGAGTTACATCTTTCCCTTCAGGAAGCCTTTCGCTAAGGCTGTTCTTGTGGAATTGGCAAAGGGATATTTGGAAGCCCATAGAGGGCTATGGTGAAAAAGGAAATATCTTCCGTTCAAAACTGGAAAGAAGCTTTCTGAGAAACTGCTCTGTGATCTGTTAATTCATCTCACAGAGTTACATCTTTCTCTTCAGGAAGCCTTTGGCTAAGGCTGTTCTTGTGGAATTGGAAAAGGGATATTTGGAAGCCCATAGAGGGCTATGGTGAAAAAGGAACTATCTTCCTTTCAGAACCGTAAAGAAGCTTTCTGAGAAACTGCTCTGTGTTCTGTTAATTCATCACACAGAGTTACATCTTTCTCTTCAGGAAGACTTTCGCTAAGGCTGTTTTTGTGGAATTGGCAAAGGGATATTTGGAAGACCGTAGAGGGCTATGGTGAAAAAGGAAATATCTTCCGTTCACAACTGGAAAGCAGCTTTCAGAGAAACTGCTCTGTGTTCTGTTAATTCATCTCACAGAGTTACATCTTACCCCTCAAGAAGCCTTTCGCTAAGTCTGTTCTTGTGGAATTGGCAAAGGGATATTTGGAAACCCATAGAGGGCTATGGTGAAAAAGGAAATATCTTCCGTTCAACACTGGAAAGAAGCTTTCTGGGAAACTGCTCTGTGTTCTGTTAATTCATCTCACAGAGTTACATCTTTCCCTTCAAGAAGCCTTTCGATAAGGCTGTTCTTGTGGAATTGGCAAAGGGATATTTGGAAGCTCATAGAGGGCTATGGTGAAAAAGGAAATATCTTCCGTTCAAACCTGGAAAGAAGCTTTCTGAGAAACTGCTCTGTGTTCTGTTAATTCATCTCACAGAGTTACATCTTTCCCTTCAAGAAGCCTTTCGCTAAGGCTGTTCTTGTGGAATTGGCAAAGGGATATTTGGAAGCCCATACGGGGCTATGGTGAAAAAGGAAATATCTTCCGTTCAAAACTGGAAAGAAGCTTTCTGAGAAACTGCTCTGTGTTCTGTTAATTCATCTCACAGAGTTACATCTTTCCCTTCAAGAAGCCTTTTGCTAAGGCTGTTATTGTGGAATTGGCAAAGGGATATTTGGAAGCCCATAGAGGGCTATGGTGAAAAAGGAAATATCTTCCGTTCAAAACTGGAAAGAAGCTTTCTGAGAAACTGCTCTGTGTTCTGTTAATTCATCTCACAGAGATACATCTTTCCCTTCAAGAAGCCCTTCGCTAAGGCTGTTCTTGTGGAATTGGCAAAGAGATATTTGGAAGCCCATAGAGGGCTATGGTGAAAAAGGAAATATCTTCCGTTCAAAAATGGAAAGAAGCTTTCTGAGAAACTGCTCTGTGATCTGTTAATTCATCTCACAGAGTTACATTTTTCCCTTCAAGAAGCCTTTCGCTAAGGCTGTTCTTGTGGAATTGGAAAAGGGATATTTGGAAGCCCATAGATGGCTATGGTGACAAAGGAAATGTCTTCCGTTCAAAACTGGAAAGAAGCTTTCTGAGAAACTGCCCTGTGTTCTGTTAATTCATCTCACAGAGTTACATCTTTCCCTTCAAGAAGCCTTTTGCTAAGGCTGTTATTGTGGAATTGGCAAAGGGATATTTGGAAGCCCATAGAGGGCTATGGTGAAAAAGGAAATATCTTCCGTTCAAAACTGGAAAGAAGCTTTCTGAGAAACTGCTCTGTGTTCTGCTAATTCATCTCACAGAGTTACATCTTTCCTTTCAAGAAGACTTTCGCTAAGGCTGTTCTTGTGGAATTGGCAAAGGGATATTTGGAAGCCCATAGAGGGCTATGGTGAAAAAGGAAATATCTTCCGTTCACAACTGGAAAGAAGCTTTCTGAGAAACTGCTCTGTGTTCTGTTAATTCATCTCACAGAGTTACATCTTTCTCTTCAGGAAGCCTTTCGCTAAGGCTGTTCTTGTGGAATTGGCAAAGGGATATTTGGAAGCCCATAGAGGGCTATGGTGAAAAAGGAACTATCTTCCTTTCAAAACCGTAAAGAAGCTTTCTGAGAAACTGCTCTGTGTTCTGTTAATTCATCACACAGAGTTACATCTTTCTCTTCAGGAAGACTTTCGCTAAGGCTGTTTTTGTGGAATTGGCAAAGGGATATTTGGAAGCCCGTAGAGGGCTATGGTGAAAAAGGAAATATCTTCCGTTCACAACTGGAAAGCAGCTTTCAGAGAAACTGCTCTGTGTTCTGTTAATTCATCTCACAGAGTTACATCTTACCCCTCAAGAAGCCTTTCGCTAAGTCTGTTCTTGTGGAATTGGAAAAGGGATATTTGGAAACCCATAGAGGGCTATGGTGAAAAAGGAAATATCTTCCGTTTAACACTGGAAAGAAGCTTTCTGGGAAACTGCTCTGTGTTCTGTTAATTCATCTCACAGAGTTACATCTTTCCCTTCAAGAAGCCTTTCGATAAGGCTATTCTTGTGGAATTGGCAAAGGGATATTTGGAAGCTCATAGAGGGCTATGGTGAAAAAGGAAATATCTTCCGTTCAAAACTGGAAAGAAGCTTTCTGAGAAACTGCTCTGTGTTCTGTTAATTCATCTCACAGAGTTACATCTTTCCCTTCAAGAAGCCTTTCGCTAAGGCTGTTCTTGTGGAATTGGCAAAGGGATATTTGGAAGCCCATAGAGGGCTATGGTGAAAGAGGAAATATCTTCCGTTCAAAACTGGAAAGAAGCTTTCTGAGAAACTGCTCTGTGTTCTGTTAATTCATCTCACAGAGTTATATCTTTCCCTTCAAGAAGCCTTTCGCTACGTCTGTTCTTGTGGAATTGGCAAAGGGATATATGGAAGCCCATAGAGGGCTATGGTGAAAAAGGAAATATCTTCCGTTCAAAACTGGAAAGAAGCTTTGTGAGAAACTGCTCTGTGTTCTGTTAATTCATCTCACAGAGTTACATCTTTCCCTTCAACAAGCCTTTCGCTAAGGCTGTTCTTGTGGAATTGGCAAAGGGATATTTGGAAGCCCATAGAGGGCTATGGTGAAAAAGGAAATATCTTCCGTTCAACACTGGAAAGAAGCTTTCTGAGAAACTGCTCTGTGTTCCGTTATTTCATCTCACAGAGTTACATCTTTCCCTTCAAGAAGCATTTCGCTAAGGCAGTTCTTGTGGAATTGGCAAAGGCATATTTGGAAGCCCATAGAGGGCTATGGTGAAAAAGGAAATATCTTCCGTTCAAAACTGGAAAGAAGCTTTCTGAGAAACTGCTCTGTGTTCTGTTAATTCATCTCACAGAGATACATCTTTCCCTTCAAGAAGCCCTTCGCTAAGGCTGTTCTTGTGGAATTGGCAAAGGGATATTTGGAAGCCCATAGAGGGCTATGGTGAAAAAGGAAATATCTTCTGTTCAAAAATGGAAAGAAGCTTTCTGAGAAACTGCTCTGTGATCTGTTAATTCATCTCACAGAGTTACATCTTTCCCTTCAAGAAGCCTTTCGCTAAGGCTGTTCTTGTGGAATTGGCAAAGGGATATTTGGAAGCCCTTAGAGGGCTATGGTGAAAAAGGAAATATCTTCCGTTCAAAACTGGAAAGAAGCTTTCTGAGAAACTGCTCTGTGTTCTGTTAATTCATCTCACAGAGTTACATCTTTCCCTTCAAGAAGCCTTTTGCTAAGGCTGTTATTGTGGAATTGGCAAAGGGATATTTGGAAGCCCATAGAGGGCTATGGTGAAAAAGGAAATATCTTCCGTTCAAAACTGGAAAGAAGCTTTCTGAGAAACTGCTCTGTGTTCTGCTAATTCATCTCACAGAGTTACATCTTTCCCTTCAAGAAGACTTTCGCTAAGGCTGTTCTTGTGGAATTGGCAAAGGGATATTTGGAAGCCCATAGAGGGCTATGGTGAAAAAGTAAATATCTTCCGTTCAAAACTGGAAAGAAGCTTTCTTAGAAACTGCTCTGTGTTCTGTTAATTCATCTCACAGAGTTACATCTTTCCCTTCAAGAAGCCTTTCGCTAAGGCTGTTCTTGTGGAATTGGCAAAGGGATATTTGGAAGCCCATAGAGGGCTATGGTGAAAAAGGAAATATCTTCCGTTCAATACTGGAAAGAAGCTTTCTGATAAACTGCTCTGTGTTCTGTTAATTCATCTCACAGAGTTACATCTTTCCCTTCAAGAAGCATTTCGCTGAGGCAGTTCTTGTGGAATTGGCAAAGGGATATTTGGAAGCCCATAGAGGGCTAAGGTGAAAAAGGAAATATCTTCCGTTCAAAACTGGAAAGAATCTTTCTGAGAAACTGCTCTGTGTTCTGTTAAGTCATCTCACAGAGATACATCTTTCCCTTCAAGAAGCCCTTCGCTAAGGCTGTTCTTGTGGAATTGGCAAAGGGATATTTGGAAGCCCATAGAGGGCTATGGTGAAAAAGGAAATATCTTCCGTTCAAAACTGGAAAGAAGCTTTCTGAGAAACTGCTCTGTGTTCTGTTAATTCATCTCACAGAGATACATCTTTCCCTTCAAGAAGCCCTTCGCTAAGGCTGTTATTGTGGAATTGGCAAAGGGATATTTGGAAGCCCATAGAGGGCTATGGTGAAAAAGCAATTATCTTCCGTTCAAAACTGGAAAGAAGCTTTCTGGGAAACTGCTCTGTGTTCTGTTAATTCATCTCACAGAGTTACATCTTTCCCTTCAAGAAGCCCTTCGCTAAGGCTGTTCTTGTGGAATTGGCAAAGGGATATTTGGAAGCCCATAGAGGGCTATGGTGAAAAAGGAAATATCTTCTGTTCAAAAATGGAAAGAAGCTTTCTGAGAAACTGCTCTGTGATCTGTTAATTCATCTCACAGAGTTACATCTTTACCTTCAAGAAGCCTTTCGCTAAGGCTGTTCTTGTGGAATTGGCAAAGGGATATTTGGAAGCCCATAGAGGGCTATGGTGACAAAGGAAATATCTTCCGTTCAAACCTGGAAAGAAGCTTTCTGAGAAACTGCTCTGTGTTCTGTTAATTCATCTCACAGAGTTACATCTTTCTCTTCAGGAAGCCTTTCGCTAAGGCTGTTCTTGTGGAATTGGCAAAGGGATATTTGGAAGCCCATAGAGGGCTATGGTGAGAAAGGAAATATCTTCCTTTCAAAACCGTAAAGAAGCTTTCTGAGAAACTGCTCTGTGTTCTGTTAATTCATCACACAGAGTTACATCTTTCTCTTCAGGAAGACTTTCGCTAAGGCTGTTTTTGTGGAATTGGCAAAGGGATATTTGGAAGCCCGTAGAGGGCTATGGTGAAAAAGGAAATATCTTCCGTTCACAACTGGAAAGCAGCTTTCAGAGAAACTGCTCTGTGTTCTGTTAATTCATCTCACAGAGTTACATCTTACCCCTCAAGAAGCCTTTCGCTAAGTCTGTTCTTGTGGAATTGGCAAAGGGATATTTGGAAACCCATAGAGGGCTATGGTGAAAAAGGAAATATCTTCCGTTCAACACTGGAAAGAAGCTTTCTGGGAAACTGCTCTGTGTTCTGTTAATTCATCTCACAGAGTTACATCTTTCCCTTCAAGAAGCCTTTCGATAAGGCTGTTCTTGTGGAATTGGCAAAGGGATATTTGGAAGCTCATAGAGGGCTATGGTGAAAAAGGAAATATCTTCCGTTCAAAACTGGAAAGAAGCTTTCTGAGAAACTGCTCTGTGTTCTGTTAATTCATCTCACAGAGATACATCTTTCCCTTCAAGAAGCCCTTCGCTAAGGCTGTTCTTGTGGAATTGGCAAAGAGATATTTGGAAGCCCATAGAGGGCTATGGTGAAAAAGGAAATATCTTCCGTTCAAAAATGGAAAGAAGCTTTCTGAGAAACTGCTCTGTGATCTGTTAATTCATCTCACAGAGTTACATTTTTCCCTTCAAGAAGCCTTTCGCTAAGGCTGTTCTTGTGGAATTGGCAAAGGGATATTTGGAAGCCCATAGATGGCTATGGTGACAAAGGAAATGTCTTCCGTTCAAAACTGGAAAGAAGCTTTCTGAGAAACTGCCCTGTGTTCTGTTAATTCATCTCACAGAGTTACATCTTTCCCTTCAAGAAGCCTTTTGCTAAGGCTGTTATTGTGGAATTGGCAAAGGGATATTTGGAAGCCCATAGAGGGCTATGGTGAAAAAGGAAATATCTTCCGTTCAAAACTGGAAAGAAGCTTTCTGAGAAACTGCTCTGTGTTCTGCTAATTCATCTCACAGAGTTACATCTTTCCCTTCAAGAAGACTTTCGCTAAGGCTGTTCTTGTGGAATTGGCAAAGGGATATTTGGAAGCCCATAGAGGGCTATGGTGAAAAAGGAAATATCTTCCGTTCACAACTGGAAAGAAGCTTTCTGAGAAACTGCTCTGTGTTCTGTTAATTCATCTCACAGAGTTACATCTTTCTCTTCAGGAAGCCTTTCGCTAAGGCTGTTCTTGTGGAATTGGCAAAGGGATATTTGGAAGCCCATAGAGGGCTATGGTGAAAAAGGAACTATCTTCCTTTCAAAACCGTAAAGAAGCTTTCTGAGAAACTGCTCTGTGTTCTGTTAATTCATCACACAGAGTTACATCTTTCTCTTCAGGAAGACTTTCGCTAAGGCTGTTTTTGTGGAATTGGCAAAGGGATATTTGGAAGCCCGTAGAGGGCTATGGTGAAAAAGGAAATATCTTCCGTTCACAACTGGAAAGCAGCTTTCAGAGAAACTGCTCTGTGTTCTGTTAATTCATCTCACAGAGTTACATCTTACCCCTCAAGAAGCCTTTCGCTAAGTCTGTTCTTGTGGAATTGGCAAAGGGATATTTGGAAACCCATAGAGGGCTATGGTGAAAAAGGAAATATCTTCCGTTCAACACTGGAAAGAAGCTTTCTGGGAAACTGCTCTGTGTTCTGTTAATTCATCTCACAGAGTTACATCTTTCCCTTCAAGAAGCCTTTCGATAAGGCTATTCTTGTGGAATTGGCAAAGGGATATTTGGAAGCTCATAGAGGGCTATGGTGAAAAAGGAAATATCTTCCGTTCAAAACTGGAAAGAAGCTTTCTGAGAAACTGCTCTGTGTTCTGTTAATTCATCTCACAGAGTTACATCTTTCCCTTCAAGAAGCCTTTCGCTAAGGCTGTTCTTGTGGAATTGGCAAAGGGATATTTGGAAGCCCATAGAGGGCTATGGTGAAAGAGGAAATACCTTCCGTTCAAAACTGGAAAGAAGCTTTCTGAGAAACTGCTCTGTGTTCTGTTAATTCATCTCACAGAGTTATATCTTTCCCTTCAAGAAGCCTTTCGCTACGTCTGTTCTTGTGGAATTGGCAAAGGGATATATGGAAGCCCATAGAGGGCTATGGTGAAAAAGGAAATATCTTCCGTTCAAAACTGGAAAGAAGCTTTGTGAGAAACTGCTCTGTGTTCTGTTAATTCATCTCACAGAGTTACATCTTTCCCTTCAACAAGCCTTTCGCTAAGGCTGTTCTTGTGGAATTGGCAAAGGGATATTTGGAAGCCCATAGAGGGCTATGGTGAAAAAGGAAATATCTTCCGTTCAACACTGGAAAGAAGCTTTCTGAGAAACTGCTCTGTGTTCCGTTATTTCATCTCACAGAGTTACATCTTTCCCTTCAAGAAGCATTTCGCTAAGGCAGTTCTTGTGGAATTGGCAAAGGCATATTTGGAAGCCCATAGAGGGCTATGGTGAAAAAGGAAATATCTTCCGTTCAAAACTGGAAAGAAGCTTTCTGAGAAACTGCTCTGTGTTCTGTTAATTCATCTCACAGAGATACATCTTTCCCTTCAAGAAGCCCTTCGCTAAGGCTGTTCTTGTGGAATTGGCAAAGGGATATTTGGAAGCCCATAGAGGGCTATGGTGAAAAAGGAAATATCTTCTTTTCAAAAATGGAAAGAAGCTTTCTGAGAAACTGCTCTGTGATCTGTTAATTCATCTCACAGAGTTACATCTTTCCCTTCAAGAAGCCTTTCGCTAAGGCTGTTCTTGTGGAATTGGCAAAGGGATATTTGGAAGCCCTTAGAGGGCTATGGTGAAAAAGGAAATATCTTCCGTTCAAAACTGGAAAGAAGCTTTCTGAGAAACTGCTCTGTGTTCTGTTAATTCATCTCACAGAGTTACATCTTTCCCTTCAAGAAGCCTTTTGCTAAGGCTGTTATTGTGGAATTGGCAAAGGGATATTTGGAAGCCCATAGAGGGCTATGGTGAAAAAGGAAATATCTTCCGTTCAAAACTGGAAAGAAGCTTTCTGAGAAACTGCTCTGTGTTCTGCTAATTCATCTCACAGAGTTACATCTTTCCCTTCAAGAAGACTTTCGCTAAGGCTGTTCTTGTGGAATTGGCAAAGGGATATTTGGAAGCCCATAGAGGGCTATGGTGAAAAAGTAAATATCTTCCGTTCAAAACTGGAAAGAAGCTTTCTTAGAAACTGCTCTGTGTTCTGTTAATTCATCTCACAGAGTTACATCTTTCCCTTCAAGAAGCCTTTCGCTAAGGCTGTTCTTGTGGAATTGGCAAAGGGATATTTGGAAGCCCATAGAGGGCTATGGTGAAAAAGGAAATATCTTCCGTTCAATACTGGAAAGAAGCTTTCTGATAAACTGCTCTGTGTTCTGTTAATTCATCTCACAGAGTTACATCTTTCCCTTCAAGAAGCATTTCGCTGAGGCAGTTCTTGTGGAATTGGCAAAGGGATATTTGGAAGCCCATAGAGGGCTAAGGTGAAAAAGGAAATATCTTCCGTTCAAAACTGGAAAGAATCTTTCTGAGAAACTGCTCTGTGTTCTGTTAAGTCATCTCACAGAGATACATCTTTCCCTTCAAGAAGCCCTTCGCTAAGGCTGTTCTTGTGGAATTGGCAAAGGGATATTTGGAAGCCCATAGAGGGCTATGGTGAAAAAGGAAATATCTTCCGTTCAAAACTGGAAAGAAGCTTTCTGAGAAACTGCTCTGTGTTCTGTTAATTCATCTCACAGAGATACATCTTTCCCTTCAAGAAGCCCTTCGCTAAGGCTGTTATTGTGGAATTGGCAAAGGGATATTTGGAAGCCCATAGAGGGCTATGGTGAAAAAGCAATTATCTTTCGTTCAAAACTGGAAAGAAGCTTTCTGGGAAACTGCTCTGTGTTCTGTTAATTCATCTCACAGAGTTACATCTTTCCCTTCAAGAAGCCCTTCGCTAAGGCTGTTCTTGTGGAATTGGCAAAGGGATATTTGGAAGCCCATAGAGGGCTATGGTGAAAAAGGAAATATCTTCTGTTCAAAAATGGAAAGAAGCTTTCTGAGAAACTGCTCTGTGATCTGTTAATTCATCTCACAGAGTTACATCTTTACCTTCAAGAAGCCTTTCGCTAAGGCTGTTCTTGTGGAATTGGCAAAGGGATATTTGGAAGCCCATAGAGGGCTATGGTGACAAAGGAAATATCTTCCGTTCAAACCTGGAAAGAAGCTTTCTGAGAAACTGCTCTGTGTTCTGTTAATTCATCTCACAGAGTTACATCTTTCTCTTCAGGAAGCCTTTCGCTAAGGCTGTTCTTGTGGAATTGGCAAAGGGATATTTGGAAGCCCATAGAGGGCTATGGTGAGAAAGGAAATATCTTCCTTTCAAAACCGTAAAGAAGCTTTCTGAGAAACTGCTCTGTGTTCTGTTAATTCATCACACAGAGTTACATCTTTCTCTTCAGGAAGACTTTCGCTAAGGCTGTTTTTGTGGAATTGGCAAAGGGATATTTGGAAGCCCGTAGAGGGCTATGGTGAAAAAGGAAATATCTTCCGTTCACAACTGGAAAGCAGCTTTCAGAGAAACTGCTCTGTGTTCTGTTAATTCATCTCACAGAGTTACATCTTACCCCTCAAGAAGCCTTTCGCTAAGTCTGTTCTTGTGGAATTGGCAAAGGGATATTTGGAAACCCATAGAGGGCTATGGTGAAAAAGGAAATATCTTCCGTTCAACACTGGAAAGAAGCTTTCTGGGAAACTGCTCTGTGTTCTGTTAATTCATCTCACAGAGTTACATCTTTCCCTTCAAGAAGCCTTTCGATAAGGCTGTTCTTGTGGAATTGGCAAAGGGATATTTGGAAGCTCATAGAGGGCTATGGTGAAAAAGGAAATATCTTCCGTTCAAAACTGGAAAGAAGCTTTCTGAGAAACTGCTCTGTGTTCTGTTAATTCATCTCACAGAGTTACATCTTTCCCTTCAAGAAGCCTTTCGCTAAGGCTGTTCTTGTGGAATTGGCAAAGGGATATTTGGAAGCCCATAGAGGGCTATGGTGAAAGAGGAAATATCTTCCGTTCAAAACTGGAAAGAAGCTTTCTGAGAAACTGCTCTGTGTTCTGTTAATTCATCTCACAGAGTTATATCTTTCCCTTCAAGAAGCCTTTCGCTACGTCTGTTCTTGTGGAATTGGCAAAGGGATATATGGAAGCCCATAGAGGGCTATGGTGAAAAAGGAAATATCTTCCGTTCAAAACTGGAAAGAAGCTTTGTGAGAAACTGCTCTGTGTTCTGTTAATTCATCTCACAGAGTTACATCTTTCCCTTCAACAAGCCTTTCGCTAAGGCTGTTCTTGTGGAATTGGCAAAGGGATATTTGGAAGCCCATAGAGGGCTATGGTGAAAAAGGAAATATCTTCCGTTCAACACTGGAAAGAAGCTTTCTGAGAAACTGCTCTGTGTTCCGTTATTTCATCTCACAGAGTTACATCTTTCCCTTCAAGAAGCATTTCGCTAAGGCAGTTCTTGTGAAATTGGCAAAGGCATATTTGGAAGCCCATAGAGGGCTATGGTGAAAAAGGAAATATCTTCCGTTCAAAACTGGAAAGAAGCTTTCTGAGAAACTGCTCTGTGTTCTGTTAATTCATCTCACAGAGATACATCTTTCCCTTCAAGAAGCCCTTCGCTAAGGCTGTTCTTGTGGAATTGGCAAAGGGATATTTGGAAGCCCATAGAGGGCTATGGTGAAAAAGGAAATATCTTCTGTTCAAAAATGGAAAGAAGCTTTCTGAGAAACTGCTCTGTGATCTGTTAATTCATCTCACAGAGTTACATCTTTCCCTTCAAGAAGCCTTTCGCTAAGGCTGTTCTTGTGGAATTGGCAAAGGGATATTTGGAAGCCCTTAGAGGGCTATGGTGAAAAAGGAAATATCTTCCGTTCAAAACTGGAAAGAAGCTTTCTGAGAAACTGCTCTGTGTTCTGTTAATTCATCTCACAGAGTTACATCTTTCCCTTCAAGAAGCCTTTTGCTAAGGCTGTTATTGTGGAATTGGCAAAGGGATATTTGGAAGCCCATAGAGGGCTATGGTGAAAAAGGAAATATCTTCCGTTCAAAACTGGAAAGAAGCTTTCTGAGAAACTGCTCTGTGTTCTGTTAATTCATCTCACAGAGATACATCTTTCCCTTCAAGAAGCCCTTCGCTAAGGCTGTTATTGTGGAATTGGCAAAGGGATATTTGGAAGCCCATAGAGGGCTATGGTGAAAAAGCAATTATCTTCCGTTCAAAACTGGAAAGAAGCTTTCTGGGAAACTGCTCTGTGTTCTGTTAATTCATCTCACAGAGTTACATCTTTCCCTTCAAGAAGCCCTTCGCTAAGGCTGTTCTTGTGGAATTGGCAAAGGGATATTTGGAAGCCCATAGAGGGCTATGGTGAAAAAGGAAATATCTTCTGTTCAAAAATGGAAAGAAGCTTTCTGAGAAACTGCTCTGTGATCTGTTAATTCATCTCACAGAGTTACATCTTTACCTTCAAGAAGCCTTTCGCTAAGGCTGTTCTTGTGGAATTGGCAAAGGGATATTTGGAAGCCCATAGAGGGCTATGGTGACAAAGGAAATATCTTCCGTTCAAAACTGGAAAGAAGCTTTCTGAGAAACTGCTCTGTGATCTGTTAATTCATCTCACAGAGTTACATTTTTCCCTTCAAGAAGCCTTTCGCTAAGGCTGTTCTTGTGGAATTGGCAAAGGGATATTTGGAAGCCCATAGATGGCTATGGTGACAAAGGAAATATCTGCTCTGTGTTCTGTTAATTCATCTCACAGAGTTACATCTTTCCCTTCAAGAATCATTTCGCTAAGGCAGTTCTTGTGGAATTGGCAAAGGGATATTTGGAAGCCCATAGAGGGCTATGGTGAAAAAGGAAATATCTTCCGTTCAAAACTGGAAAGAATCTTTCTGGAAAACTGCTCTGTGTTCTGTTAAGTCATCTCACAGAGATACATCTTTCCCTTCAAGAAGCCCTTCGCTAAGGCTGTTCCTGTGGAATTGGCAAAGGGATATTTGGAAGCCCATAGAGGGCTATGGTGAAAAAGGAAATATCTTCCGTTCAAAACTGGAAAGAAGCTTTCTGAGAAACTGCTCTGTGTTCTGTTAATTCATCTCACAGAGATACATCATTCCCTTCAAGAAGCCCTTCGCTAAGGCTGTTCTTGTGGAATTGGCAAAGAGATATTTGGAAGCCCATAGAGGGCTATGGTGAAAAAGGAAATATCTTCCGTTCAAAAATGGAAAGAAGCTTTCTGAGAAACTGCTCTGTGATCTGTTAATTCATCTCACAGAGTTACATCTTTCCCTTCAAGAAGCCTTTCGCTAAGGCTCTTCTTGTGGAATTGGCAAAGGGATATTTGGAAGCCCATAGAGGGCTATGGTGACAAAGGAAATATCTTCCGTTCAAAACTGGAAAGAAGCTTTCTGAGAAACTGCTCTGTGTTCTGTTAATTCATCTCACAGAGTTACATCTTTCCCTTCAAGAAGCCTTTTGCTAAGGCTGTTATTGTGGAATTGGCGAAGGGATATTTGGAAGCCCATAGAGGGCTATGGTGAAAAAGCAAATATCTTCCGTTCAAAACTAGAAAGAAGCTTTCTGGGAAACTGCTCTGTGTTCTGTTAATTCATCTCACAGAGTTACATCTTTCCCTTCAAGAAGCCTTTCGATAAGGCTGTTCTTGTGGAATTGGCAAAGGGATATTTGGAAGCCCATAGAGGGCTATGGTGAAAAAGGAAATATCTTCCGTTCAAAACTGGAAAGAAGCTTTCTGAGAAACTGCTCTGTGTTCTGTTAATTCATCTCACAGAGTTACATGTTTCCCTTCAAGAAGCCTTTCGCTAAGGCTGTTCTTGTGAAATTGTCAAAGGGATATTTGGAAGCCCATAGAGGGCTACGGTGAAAAAGGAAATATCTTCCGTTCAAAACTGGAAAGAAGCTTTCTGAGAAACTGCTCTGTGTTCTGTTAATTCATCTCACAGAATTACATCTTTCCCTTCAAGAAGCCTTTCGATAAGGCTGTTCTTGTGGAATTGTCAAAGGGATATTTGGTAGCCCATAGAGGGCTATGGTGAAAAAGGAAATATCTTCCGTTCAAAACTGGAAAGAAGCTTTCTGAGAAACTGCTCTGTGTTCTGTTAATTCATCTCACAGAGTTACATCTTTCACTTCAAGAAGCCTTTCGCTAAGGCTCTTCTTGTGGAATTGGCAAAGGGATATTTGGAAGCCCATAGAGGGCTATGGTGAAAAAGGAAATATCTTCCGTTTAAAACTGGAAAGAAGCTTTCTGGGAAACTGCTCTGTGTTCTGTTAATTCGTCTCACATTGTTACATCTTTCCTTTCAAGAAACGTTTCGCTAAAGCTGTTCTTGTGGAATTGGAAAGGGGATACTTGGAAGCCCATAGAGGGCTATGGTGAAAAAGGAAATATCTTCCGTTCAAAACTGGAAAGAAGCTTTCTGAGAAACTGCTCTGTGTTCTGTTAATTCATCTCACAGAGTTACATCTTTCCCTTCAAGAAGCCTTTTGCTAAGGCTGTTATTGTGGAATTGGCAAAGGGATATTTGGAAGCCCATAGAGGGCTATGGTGAAAAAGGAAATATCTTCCGTTCAAAACTGGAAAGAAGCTTTCTGAGAAACTGCTCTGTGTTCTGCTAATTCATCTCACAGAGTTACATCTTTCCCTTCAAGAAGACTTTCGCTAAGGCTGTTCTTGTGGAATTGGCAAAGGGATATTTGGAAGCCCATAGAGGGCTATGGTGAAAAAGGAAATATCTTCCGTTCAAAACTGGAAAGAAGCTTTCTTAGAAACTGCTCTGTGTTCTGTTAATTCATCTCACAGAGTTACATCTTTCCCTTCAAGAAGCCTTTCGCTAAGGCTGTTCTTGTGGAATTGGCAAAGGGATATTTGGAAGCCCATAGAGGGCTATGGTGAAAAAGGAAATATCTTCCGTTCAATACTGGAAAGAAGCTTTCTGATAAACTGCTCTGTGTTCTGTTAATTCATCTCACAGAGTTACATCTTTCCCTTCAAGAAGCATTTCGCTAGGGCAGTTCTTGTGGAATTGGCAAAGGGATATTTGGAAGCCCATAGAGGGCTAAGGTGAAAAAGGAAATATCTTCCGTTCAAAACTGGAAAGAATCTTTCTGAGAAACTGCTCTGTGTTCTGTTAAGTCATCTCACAGAGATACATCTTTCCCTTCAAGAAGCCCTTCGCTAAGGCTGTTCTTGTGGAATTGGCAAAGGGATATTTGGAAGCCCATAGAGGGCTATGGTGAAAAAGGAAATATCTTCCGTTCAAAACTGGAAAGAAGCTTTCTGAGAAACTGCTCTGTGTTCTGTTAATTCATCTCACAGAGATACATCTTTCCCTTCAAGAAGCCCTTCGCTAAGGCTGTTATTGTGGAATTGGCAAAGGGATATTTGGAAGCCCATAGAGGGCTATGGTGAAAAAGCAATTATCTTCCGTTCAAAACTGGAAAGAAGCTTTCTGGGAAACTGCTCTGTGTTCTGTTAATTCATCTCACAGAGTTACATCTTTCCCTTCAAGAAGCCCTTCGCTAAGGCTGTTCTTGTGGAATTGGCAAAGGGATATTTGGAAGCCCATAGAGGGCTATGGTGAAAAAGGAAATATCTTCTGTTCAAAAATGGAAAGAAGCTTTCTGAGAAACTGCTCTGTGATCTGTTAATTCATCTCACAGAGTTACATCTTTACCTTCAAGAAGCCTTTTGCTAAGGCTGTTCTTGTGGAATTGGCAAAGGGATATTTGGAAGCCCATAGAGGGCTATGGTGAAAAAGGAAATATCTTCCGTTCAAACCTGGAAAGAAGCTTTCTGAGAAACTGCTCTGTGTTCTGTTAATTCATCTCACAGAGTTACATCTTTCTCTTCAGGAAGCCTTTCGCTAAGGCTGTTCTTGTGGAATTGGCAAAGGGATATTTGGAAGCCCATAGAGGGCTATGGTGAAAAAGGAAATATCTTCCTTTCAAAACCGTAAAGAAGCTTTCTGAGAAACTGCTCTGTGTTCTGTTAATTCATCACACAGAGTTACATCTTTCTCTTCAGGAAGACTTTCGCTAAGGCTGTTTTTGTGGAATTGGCAAAGGGATATTTGGAAGCCCGTAGAGGGCTATGGTGAAAAAGGAAATATCTTCCGTTCACAACTGGAAAGCAGCTTTCAGAGAAACTGCTCTGTGTTCTGTTAATTCATCTCACAGAGTTACATCTTACCCCTCAAGAAGCCTTTCGCTAAGTCTGTTCTTGTGGAATTGGCAAAGGGATATTTGGAAACCCATAGAGGGCTATGGTGAAAAAGGAAATATCTTCCGTTCAACACTGGAAAGAAGCTTTCTGGGAAACTGCTCTGTGTTCTGTTAATTCATCTCACAGAGTTACATCTTTCCCTTCAAGAAGCCTTTCGATAAGGCTGTTCTTGTGGAATTGGCAAAGGGATATTTGGAAGCTCATAGAGGGCTATGGTGAAAAAGGAAATATCTTCCGTTCAAAACTGGAAAGAAGCTTTCTGAGAAACTGCTCTGTGTTCTGTTAATTCATCTCACAGAGTTACATCTTTCCCTTCAAGAAGCCTTTCGCTAAGGCTGTTCTTGTGGAATTGGCAAAGGGATATTTGGAAGCCCATAGAGGGCTATGGTGAAAGAGGAAATATCTTCCGTTCAAAACTGGAAAGAAGCTTTCTGAGAAACTGCTCTGTGTTCTGTTAATTCATCTCACAGAGTTATATCTTTCCCTTCAAGAAGCCTTTCGCTACGTCTGTTCTTGTGGAATTGGCAAAGGGATATATGGAAGCCCATAGAGGGCTATGGTGAAAAAGGAAATATCTTCCGTTCAAAACTGGAAAGAAGCTTTGTGAGAAACTGCTCTGTGTTCTGTTAATTCATCTCACAGAGTTACATCTTTCCCTTCAACAAGCCTTTCGCTAAGGCTGTTCTTGTGGAATTGGCAAAGGGATATTTGGAAGCCCATAGAGGGCTATGGTGAAAAAGGAAATATCTTCCGTTCAACACTGGAAAGAAGCTTTCTGAGAAACTGCTCTGTGTTCCGTTATTTCATCTCACAGAGTTACATCTTTCCCTTCAAGAAGCATTTCGCTAAGGCAGTTCTTGTGGAATTGGCAAAGGCATATTTGGAAGCCCATAGAGGGCTATGGTGAAAAAGGAAATATCTTCCGTTCAAAACTGGAAAGAAGCTTTCTGAGAAACTGCTCTGTGTTCTGTTAATTCATCTCACAGAGATACATCTTTCCCTTCAAGAAGCCCTTCGCTAAGGCTGTTCTTGTGGAATTGGCAAAGGGATATTTGGAAGCCCATAGAGGGCTATGGTGAAAAAGGAAATATCTTCTGTTCAAAAATGGAAAGAAGCTTTCTGAGAAACTGCTCTGTGATCTGTTAATTCATCTCACAGAGTTACATCTTTCCCTTCAAGAAGCCTTTCGCTAAGGCTGTTCTTGTGGAATTGGCAAAGGGATATTTGGAAGCCCTTAGAGGGCTATGGTGAAAAAGGAAATATCTTCCGTTCAAAACTGGAAAGAAGCTTTCTGAGAAACTGCTCTGTGTTCTGTTAATTCATCTCACAGAGTTACATCTTTCCCTTCAAGAAGCCTTTTGCTAAGGCTGTTATTGTGGAATTGGCAAAGGGATATTTGGAAGCCCATAGAGGGCTATGGTGAAAAAGGAAATATCTTCCGTTCAAAACTGGAAAGAAGCTTTCTGAGAAACTGCTCTGTGTTCTGCTAATTCATCTCACAGAGATACATCTTTCCCTTCAAGAAGACTTTCGCTAAGGCTGTTCTTGTGGAATTGGCAAAGGGATATTTGGAAGCCCATAGAGGGCTATGGTGAAAAAGGAAATATCTTCCGTTCAAAACTGGAAAGAAGCTTTCTTAGAAACTGCTCTGTGTTCTGTTAATTCATCTCACAGAGTTACATCTTTCCCTTCAAGAAGCCTTTCGCTAAGGCTGTTCTTGTGGAATTGGCAAAGGGATATTTGGAAGCCCATAGAGGGCTATGGTGAAAAAGGAAATATCTTCCGTTCAATACTGGAAAGAAGCTTTCTGATAAACTGCTCTGTGTTCTGTTAATTCATCTCACAGAGTTACATCTTTCCCTTCAAGAAGCATTTCGCTAAGGCAGTTCTTGTGGAATTGGCAAAGGGATATTTGGAAGCCCATAGAGGGCTAAGGTGAAAAAGGAAATATCTTCCGTTCAAAACTGGAAAGAATCTTTCTGAGAAACTGCTCTGTGTTCTGTTAAGTCACCTCACAGAGATACATCTTTCCCTTCAAGAAGCCCTTCGCTAAGGCTGTTCTTGTGGAATTGGCAAAGGGATATTTGGAAGCCCATAGAGGGCTATGGTGAAAAAGGAAATATCTTCCGTTCAAAACTGGAAAGAAGCTTTCTGAGAAACTGCTCTGTGTTCTGTTAATTCATCTCACAGAGATACATCTTTCCCTTCAAGAAGCCCTTCGCTAAGGCTGTTATTGTGGAATTGGCAAAGGGATATTTGGAAGCCCATAGAGGGCTATGGTGAAAAAGCAATTATCTTCCGTTCAAAACTGGAAAGAAGCTTTCTGGGAAACTGCTCTGTGTTCTGTTAATTCATCTCACAGAGTTACATCTTTCCCTTCAAGAAGCCCTTCGCTAAGGCTGTTCTTGTGGAATTGGCAAAGGGATATTTGGAAGCCCATAGAGGGCTATGGTGCAAAAGGAAATACCTTCTGTTCAAAAATGGAAAGAAGCTATCTGAGAAACTGCTCTGTGATCTGTTAATTCATCTCACAGAGTTACATCTTCACCTTCAAGAAGCCTTTCGCTAAGGCTGTTCTTGTGGAATTGGCAAAGGGATATTTGGAAGCCCATAGAGGGCTATGGTGACAAAGGAAATATCTTCCGTTCAGAACTGGAAAGAAGCTTTCTGAGAAACTGCTCTGTGTTCTGCTAATTCATCTCACAGAGTTACATCTTTCCCTTCAAGAAGACTTTCGCTAAGGCTGTTCTTGTGGAATTGGAAAAGGGATATTTGGAAGCCCATAGAGGGCTATGGTGAAAAAGGAAATATCTTCCGTTCAAAACTGGAAAGAAGCTTTCTGAGAAACTGCTCTGTGTTCTGCTAATTCATCTCACAGAGTTACATCTTTCCCTTCAAGAAGCCTTTCGCTCAGGCTGTTCTTGTGGAATTGGCAAAGGGATATTTGGAAGCCCATAGAGGGCTATGGTGAAAAAGGAAATATCTTCCGTTCAAAACTGGAAAGAAGGTTTCTTAGAAACTGCTCTGTGTCCTGTTAATTCATCTCACAGAGTTACATCTTTCCCTTCAAGAAGCCTTTCGCTAAGGCTGTTCTTGTGGAATTGGCAAAGGGATATTTGGAAGCCCATAGAGGGCTATGGTGACAAAGGAAATATCTTCCGTTCAAAACTGGAAAGAAGCTTTCTGAGAAACTGCTCTGTGTTCTGTTAATTCATCTCACAGAGTTACATCTTTCCCTTCAAGAAGCCTTTTGCTAAGGCTGTTATTGTGGAATTGGCAAAGGGATATTTGGAAGCCCATAGAGGGCTATGGTGAAAAAGGAAATATCTTCCGTTCAAAACTGGAAAGAAGCTTTCTGAGAAACTGCTCTGTGTTGTGCTAATTCATCTCACAGAGATACATCTTTCCCTTCAAGAAGACTTTCGCTAAGGCTGTTCTTGTGGAATTGGAAAAGGGATATTTGGAAGCCCATAGAGGGCTATGGTGAAAAAGGAAATATCTTCCGTTCAAAAATGGAAAGAAGCTTTCTGAGAAACTGCTCTGTGATCTGTTAATTCATCTCACAGAGTTACATTTTTCCCTTCAAGAAGCCTTTCGCTAAGGCTGTTCTTGTGGAATTGGCAAAGGGATATTTGGAAGCCCATAGATGGCTATGGTGACAAAGGAAATATCTGCTCTGTGTTCTGTTAATTCATCTCACAGAGTTACATCTTTCCCTTCAAGAATCATTTCGCTAAGGCAGTTCTTGTGGAATTGGCAAAGGGATATTTGGAAGCCCATAGAGGGCTATGGTGAAAAAGGAAATATCTTCCGTTCAAAACTGGAAAGAATCTTTCTGGAAAACTGCTCTGTGTTCTGTTAAGTCATCTCACAGAGATACATCTTTCCCTTCAAGAAGCCCTTCGCTAAGGCTGTTCCTGTGGAATTGGCAAAGGGATATTTGGAAGCCCATAGAGGGCTATGGTGAAAAAGGAAATATCTTCCGTTCAAAACTGGAAAGAAGCTTTCTGAGAAACTGCTCTGTGTTCTGTTAATTCATCTCACAGAGATACATCATTCCCTTCAAGAAGCCCTTCGCTAAGGCTGTTCTTGTGGAATTGGCAAAGAGATATTTGGAAGCCCATAGAGGGCTATGGTGAAAAAGGAAATATCTTCCGTTCAAAAATGGAAAGAAGCTTTCTGAGAAACTGCTCTGTGATCTGTTAATTCATCTCACAGAGTTACATCTTTCCCTTCAAGAAGCCTTTCGCTAAGGCTGTTCTTGTGGAATTGGCAAAGGGATATTTGGAAGCCCATAGAGGGCTATGGTGACAAAGGAAATATCTTCCGTTCAAAACTGGAAAGAAGCTTTCTGAGAAACTGCTCTGTGTTCTGTTAATTCATCTCACAGAGTTACATCTTTCCCTTCAAGAACCCTTTTGCTAAGGCTGTTATTGTGGAATTGGCGAAGGGATATTTGGAAGCCCATAGAGGGCTATGGTGAAAAAGCAAATATCTTCCGTTCAAAACTAGAAAGAAGCTTTCTGGGAAACTGCTCTGTGTTCTGTTAATTCATCCCACAGAGTTACATCTTTCCCTTCAAGAAGCCTTTCGATAAGGCTGTTCTTGTGGAATTGGCAAAGGGATATTTGGAAGCCCATAGAGGGCTATGGTGAAAAAGGAAATATCTTCCGTTCAAAACTGGAAAGAAGCTTTCTGAGAAACTGCTCTGTGTTCTGTTAATTCATCTCACAGAGTTACATGTTTCCCTTCAAGAAGCCTTTCGCTAAGGCTGTTCTTGTGAAATTGTCAAAGGGATATTTGGAAGCCCATAGAGGGCTAAGGTGAAAAAGGAAATATCTTCCGTTCAAAACTGGAAAGAAGCTTTCTGAGAAACTGCTCTGTGTTCTGTTAATTCATCTCACAGAATTACATCTTTCCCTTCAAGAAGCCTTTCGATAAGGCTGTTCTTGTGGAATTGTCAAAGGGATATTTGGTAGCCCATAGAGGGCTATGGTGAAAAAGGAAATATCTTCCGTTCAAAACTGGAAAGAATCTTTCTGAGAAACTGCTCTGTGTTCTGTTAATTCATCTCACAGAGTTACATCTTTCACTTCAAGAAGCCTTTCGCTAAGGCTCTTCTTGTGGAATTGGCAAAGGGATATTTGGAAGCCCATAGAGGGCTATGGTGAAAAAGGAAATATCTTCCGTTTAAAACTGGAAAGAAGCTTTCTGGGAAACTGCTCTGTGTTCTGTTAATTCGTCTCACATTGTTACATCTTTCCTTTCAAGAAACGTTTCGCTAAAGCTGTTCTTGTGGAATTGGAAAGGGGATACTTGGAAGCCCATAGAGGGCTATGGTGAAAAAGGAAATATCTTCCGTTCAAAACTGGAAAGAAGCTTTCTGAGAAACTGCTCTGTGTTCTGTTAATTCATCTCACAGTGTTACATCTTTCCCTTCAAGAAGCCTTTCGCTAAGGCTGTTCTTGTGGAATTGGCAAAGGGATATTTGGAAGCCCATAGAGGGCTATGGTGAAAAAGGAAATATCTTCCGTTCAAAACTGGAAAGAAGCTTTCTGAGAAACTGCTCTGTGTTCTGCTAATTCATCTCACAGAGTTACATCTTTCCCTTCAAGAAGCCTTTCGCTCAGGCTGTTCTTGTGGAATTGGCAAAGGGATATTTGGAAGCCCATAGAGGGCTATGGTTAAAAAGGAAATATCTTCCGTTCAAAACTGGAAAGAAGCTTTCTTAGAAACTGCTCTGTGTTCCGTTAATTCATCTCACAGAGTTACATCTTTCCCTTCAAGAAGCCTTTCGCTAAGGCTGTTCTTTTGGAATTGGCAAAGGGATATTTGGAAGCCCATAGAGGGCTATGGTGGCAAAGGAAATATCTTCCGTTCAAAACTGGAAAGAAGCTTTCTGAGAAACTGCTCTGTGTTCTGTTAATTCATCTCACAGAGTTACATCTTTCCCTTCAAGAAGCCTTTTGCTAAGGCTGTTATTGTGGAATTGGCAAAGGGATATTTGGAAGCCCATAGAGGGCTATGGTGAAAAAGGAAATATCTTCCGTTCAAAACTGAAAAGAAGCTTTCTGAGAAACTGCTCTGTGTTCTGCTAATTCATCTCACAGAGTTACATCTTTCCCTTCAAGAAGACTTTCGCTAAGGCTGTTCTTGTGGAATTGGCAAAGGGATATTTGGAAGCCCATAGAGGGCTATGGTGAAAAAGGAAATATCTTCCGTTCAAAACTGGAAAGAAGCTTTCTGAGAAACTGCTCTGTGATCTGTTAATTCATCTCACAGAGTTACATTTTTCCCTTCAAGAAGCCTTTCGCTAAAGCTGTTCTTGTGGAATTGGCAAAGGGATATTTGGAAGCCCATAGATGGCTATTTTGACAAAGGAAATATCTGCTCTGTGTTCTGTTAATTCATCTCACAGAGTTACATCTTTCCCTTCAAGAATCATTTCGCTAAGGCAGTTCTTGTGGAATTGGCAAAGGGATATTTGGAAGCCCATAGAGGGCTATGGTGAAAAAGGAAATATCTTCCGTTCAAAACTGGAAAGAATCTTTCTGAGAAACTGCTCTGTGTTCTGTTAAGTCATCTCACAGAGATACATCTTTCCCTTCAAGAAGCCCTTCGCTAAGGCTGTTCCTGTGGAATTGGCAAAGGGATATTTGGAAGCCCATAGAGGGCTATGGTGAAAAAGGAAATATCTTCCGTTCAAAACTGGAAAGAAGCTTTCTGAGAAACTGCTCTGTGTTCTGTTAATTCATCTCACAGAGATACATCATTCCCTTCAAGAAGCCCTTCGCTAAGGCTGTCCTTGTTGAATTGGCAAAGAGATATTTGGAAGCCCATAGAGGGCTATGGTGAAAAAGGAAATATCTTCCGTTCAAAAATGGAAAGAAGCTTTCTGAGAAACTGCTCTGTGATCTGTTAATTCATCTCACAGAGTTACATCTTTCCCTTCAAGAAGCCTTTCGCTAAGGCTGTTCTTGTGGAATTGGCAAAGGGATATTTGGAAGCCCATAGAGGGCTATGGTGACAAAGGAAATATCTTCCGTTCAAAACTGGAAAGAAGCTTTCTGAGAAACTGCTCTGTGTTCTGTTAATTCATCTCACAGAGTTACATCTTTCCCTTCAAGAAGCCTTTTGCTAAGGCTGTTATTGTGGAATTGGCGAAGGGATATTTGGAAGCCCATAGAGGGCTATGGTGAAAAAGCAAATATCTTCCGTTCAAAACTAGAAAGAAGCTTTCTGGGAAACTGCTCTGTGTTCTGTTAATTCATCTCACAGAGTTACATCTTTCCCTTCAAGAAGCCTTTCGCTAAGGCTGTTCTTGTGGAATTGGCAAAGGGATATTTGGAAGCCCATAGAGGGCTATGGTGAAAAAGGAAATATCTTCCGTTCAAAACTGGAAAGAAGCTTTCTGAGAAACTGCTCTGTGTTCTGTTAATTCATCTCACAGAGTTACATGTTTCCCTTCAAGAAGCCTTTCGCTAAGGCTGTTCTTGTGAAATTGGCAAAGGGATATTTGGAAGCCCATAGAGGGCTATGGTGAAAAAGGAAATATCTTCCGTTCAAAACTGGAAAGAAGCTTTCTGAGAAACTGCTCTGTGTTCTGTTAATTCATCTCACAGTGTTACATCTTTCCCTTCAAGAAGCCTTTCGCTAAGGCTGTTCTTGTGGAATTGGCAAAGGGATATTTGGAAGCCCATAGAGGGCTATGGTGAAAAAGGAAATATCTTCCGTTCAACACTGGAAAGAAGCTTTCTGAGAAACTGCTCTGTGTTCTGTTAATTCATCTCACAGAGATACATCTTTCCCTTCAAGAAGCCTTTTGCTAAGGCTGTTCTTGTGGAATTGGCAAAGGGATATTTGGAAGCCCATAGAGGGCTATGGTGAAAAAGGGAATATCTTCCGTTCAAAACTGGAAAGAAGCTTTATGAGAAACTGCTCTGTGTTCTGTTAATTCATCTCACAGAGTTACATCTTTCCCTTGAAGAAGCCTTTCGCTAAGGCTGTTCTTGTGGAATTGGCAAAGGGAAATTTGGAAGCCCATAGAGGGCTATGGTGAAAAAGGAAATATCTTCCGTTCAAAACTGGAAAGAAGCTTTCCGAGAAACTGCTCTGTGTTCTGTTAATTCATCTCACAGAGTTATATCTTTACCTTCAAGAAGCCTTTCACTAAGGCTGTTCTTGTGGAATTGGCAAAGGCATATTTGGAAGACCATAGAGGGCTATGGTGAAAAAGGAAATATCTTCCGTTCAACACTGGAAAGAAGCTTTCTGAGAAACTGCTCTGTGTTCTGTTAATTCATCTCACAGAGTTACATCTTTCCCTTCAAGAAGCCTTTTGCTAAGTCTGTTCTTGTGGAATTCGCAAAGGGATATTTGGAAACCCAAAGAGGGCTATGGTGAAAAAGGAAATATTATCCGTTCAAAACTGGAAAGAAGCTTTCTGAGAAACTGCTCTGTGTTCTGTTAATTCATCTCACAGAGTTACATCTTTCCCTTCAAGAAGCCTTTCACTAAGGCTGTTCTTGTGGAATTGGCAAAGAGATATTTGGAAGCCCATAGAGGGCTATGGTGAAAAAGGAAATATCTTCCGTTCAAAACTGGAAAGAAGCTTTCTTAGAAACTGCTCTGTGTTCTGTTAATTCATCTCACAGAGTTACATCTTTCCCTTCAAGAAGCCTTTCGCTAAGACTGTTATTTTGGAATTGGCAAAGGGATATTTGGAAGCCCATAGAGGGCTATAGTGAAAAAGGAAATATCTTCCGTTCAAAACTGGAAAGAAGCTTTCTGAGTAACTGCTCTGTGTTCTGTTATTCATCTCACAGATTTACATCTTTCTCTTCAAGAAGCCTTTCGCTAAGGCTGTTCATGTGGAATTGGCAAAGGGATATTTGGAAGCCCATAGAGGGCTATGGTGACAAAGGAAATATCTTCCGTTCAAAACTGGGAAGAAGCTTTCGGAGAAACTGCTGTGTGTTCTGTTAATTCATCTCACAGAGTTACAACTTTCTCTACAGGAAGTCTTTCGCTAAAGCTGTTCTTGTGGAATTGGCAAAGGGATATTTGGAAGCCCATAGAGGGCTATGGTGAAAAAGGAAATATCTTGCGTTCAAAACAGTAAAGAAGGTTTCTGAGAAACTGCTCTGTGTTCTGTTAATTCATCTCACAGAGTTACATCTTTCCCTTCAAGAAGCCTTTCGCTAAGGCTGTTCTTGTGGAATTGGCAAAGGGATATTTGGAAGCCCATAGAGGGCTAAGGTGAAAAAGGAAATATCTGCCGTTCAAAACTGGAAAGAAGCTTTCTGAGAAACTGCTCTGTGTTCTGTTAATTCTTCTCACAGAGTTACATCTTTCCCTTCAGGAAGCCTTTCGCTAAGGCTGTTCTTGTGGAATTGGAAAAGGGATATTTGGAAGCCCATAGAGGGCTATGGTGAAAAAAGGAATATCTTCCGTTCAAACCTGGAAAGAAGCTTTCTGAGAAACTGCTCTGTGTTCTGTTAATTCATCTCACAGAGTTACATCTTTCTCTTCAGGAAGTCTTTCGCTAAGGCTGTTCTTGTGGAATTGGCAAAGGGATATTTGGAAGCCCATAGAGGGCTATGGTGAAAAAGGAAATATCTTCCGTTCAAAACTGGAAAGAAGCTTTCTGAGAAACTGCTCTGTGTTCTGTTAATTCATCTCACAGAGTTACATCTTTCCCCTCAAGAAGCCTTTCGCTAAGGCTGTTCTTGTGGAATTGGCAAAGGGATATTTGGAAGCCCATAGAGGGCTATGGTGAAAAAGAAAATACCTTCCGTTCAAAACTGGAAAGAAGCTTTCTGAGAAACTGCTCTGTGGTCTGTTAATTCATCTCACAGAGTTACATCTTTCCCTTCAAGAAGCCTTTCGCTAAGGCTGTTCTTGTGGAATTGGCAAAGGGATATTTGGAAGCCCATAGAGGGCTATGGTGAAAAAGGAAATATCTTCCGTTCAATACTGGAAAGAAGCTTTCTGAAAAACTGCTCTGTGTTCTGTTAATTCATCTCACAGAGTTACATCTTTCCCTTCAAGAAGCCTTTCGCTAAGGCAGTTCTTGTGGAATTGGCAAAGGGATATTTGGAAGCCCATAGAGGGCTATGGTGAAAAAGAAAATATCTTCCTTTCAAAACTGGAAAGAATCTTTCTGAGAAACTGCTCTGTGTTCTGTTAAGTCATCTCACAGAGATACATCTTTCCCTTCAAGAAGCCCTTCGCTAAGGCTGTTCTTGTGGAATTGGCAAAGGGATATTTGGAAGCCCATAGAGGGCTATGGTGAAAAAGGAAATATCTTCCGTTCAAAACTGGAAAGAAGCTTTCTGAGAAACTGCTCTGTGTTCTGTTAATTCATCTCACAGAGTTACATCTTTCCCTTCAAGAAGCCCTTCGCTAAGGCTGTTCTTGTGGAATTGGCAAAGAGATATTTGGAAGCCCATAGAGGGCTATGGTGAAAAAGGAAATATCTTCCGTTCAAAAATGGAAAGAAGCTTTCTAAGGAACTGCTCTGTGATCTGTTAATTCATCTCACAGAGTTACATCATTCCCTTCAAGAAGCCTTTCGCTAAGGCTGTTCTTGTTGAATTGGCAAAGGGATATTTGGAAGCCCATAGAGGGCTATGGTGACAAAGGAAATATCTTCCGTTCAAAACTGGAAAGAAGCTTTCTGAGAAACTGCTCTGTGTTCTGTTAATTCATCTCACACAGTTACATCTTTCCCTTCAAGAAGCCTTTTGCTAAGGCTGTTATTGTGGAATTGGCAAAGGGATATTTGGAAGCCCATAGAGGGCTATGGTGAAAAAGCAAATATCTTCCGTTCAAAACTGGAAAGAAGCTTTCTGGGAAACTGCTCTGTGTTCTGTTAATTCATCTCACAGAGTTACATCTTTCCCTTCAAGAAGCCTTTCGATAAGGCTGTTCTTGTGGAATTGGCAAAGGGATATTTAGAAGCCCATAGAGGGCTATGGTGAAAAAGGAAATATCTTCCGTTCAAAACTGGAAAGAAGCTTTCTGAGAAACTGCTCTGTGTTCTGTTAATTCATCTCACAGAGTTACATGTTTCCCTTCAAGAAGTCTTTCGCTAAGGCTGTTCTTGTGAAATTGGCAAAGGGATATTTGGAAGCCCATAGAGGGCTAAGGTGAAAAAGGAAATATCTACCGTTCAAAACTGGAAAGAAGCTTTCTGAGAAACTGCTCTGTGTTCTGTTAATTCATCACACACAGTTACATCTTTCTCTTCAGGAAGCCTTTCGCTAAGGCTGTTCTTGTGGAATTGGCAAAGGGATATTTGGAAGCCCGTAGAGGGCTATGGTGAAAAAGGAAATATCTTCCGTTCACAACTGGAAAGCAGCTTTCAGAGAAACTGCTCTGTGTTCTGTTAATTCATCTCACAGAGTTACATCTTACCACTCAAGAAGCCTTTCGCTAAGTCTGTTCTTGTGGAATTGGCAAAGGGATATTTGGAAACCCATAGAGGGCTATGGTGAAAAAGGAAATATCTTCCGTTCAACACTGGAAAGAAGCTTTCTGAGAAACTGCTCTGTGTTCTGTTAATTCATCTCACAGAGTTACATCTTTCCCTTCAAGAAGCCTTTCGATAAGGCTGTTCTTGTGGAATTGTCAAAGGGATATTTGGAAGCCCATAGAGGGCTATGGTGAAAAAGGAAATATCTTCCGTTCAAAACTGGAAAGAAGCTTTCTGAGAAACTGCTCTGTGTTCTGTTAATTCATTTCACAGAGTTACATCTTTCCCTTCAAGAAGCCTTTCGCTAAGGCTCTTCTTGTGGAATTGGCAAAGGGATATTTGGAAGCCCATAGAGGGCTATGGTGAAAAAGGAAATATCTTCCGTTCAAAACTGGAAAGAAGCTTTCTGAGAAACTGCTCTGTGTTCTGTTAATTCGTCTCACATTGTTACATCTTTCCTTTCAAGAAACGTTTCGCTAAAGCTGTTCTTGTGGAATTGGAAAGGGGATACTTGGAAGCCCATAGAGGGCTATGGTGAAAAAGGAAATATCTTCCGTTCAAAACTGGAAAGAAGCTTTCTGAGAAACTGCTCTGTGTTCTGTTAATTCATCTCACAGTGTTACATCTTTCCCTTCAAGAAGCCTTTCGCTAAGGCTGTTCTTGTGGAATTGGCAAAGGGATATTTGGAAGCCCATAGAGGGCTATGGTGAAAAAGGAAATATCTTCCGTTCAACACTGGAAAGAAGCTTTCTGAGAAACTGCTCTGTGTTCTGTTAATTCATCTCACAGAGATACATCTTTCCCTTCAAGAAGCCTTTTGCTAAGGCTGTTCTTGTGGAATTGGCAAAGGGATATTTGGAAGCCCATAGAGGGCTATGGTGAAAAAGGGAATATCTTCCGTTCAAAACTGGAAAGAAGCTTTATGAGAAACTGCTCTGTGTTCTGTTAATTCATCTCACAGAGTTACATCTTTCCCTTGAAGAAGCCTTTCGCTAAGGCTGTTCTTGTGGAATTGGCAAAGGGATATTTGGAAGCCCATAGAGGGCTATGGTGAAAAAGGAAATATCTTCCGTTCAACACTTGAAAGAAGCTTTCTGAGAAACTGCTCTGTGTTCTGCTAATTCATCTCACAGAGTTACATCTTTCCCTTCAAGAAGCCTTTCACTAAGGCTGTTCTTGTGGAATTGGCAAAGGGATATTTGGAAGCCCATAGAGGGCTATGGTGAAAAAGGAAATATCTTCCGTTCAACACTGGAAAGAAGCTTTCTGAGAAACTGCTCTGTGTTCTGTTAATTCATCTCACAGAGTTACATCTTTCCCTTCAAGAAGCCTTTCGATAAGGCTGTTCTTGTGGAATTGTCAAAGGGATATTTGGAAGCCCATAGAGGGCTATGGTGAAAAAGGAAATATCTTCCGTTCAAAACTGGAAAGAAGCTTTCTGAGAAACTGCTCTGTGTTCTGTTAATTCATCTCACAGAATTACATCTTTCCCTTCAAGAAGCCTTTCGCTAAGGCTCTTCTTGTGGAATTGGCAAAGGGATATTTGGAAGCCCATAGAGGGCTATGGTGAAAAAGGAAATATCTTCCGTTCAAAACTGGAAAGAAGCTTTCTGAGAAACTGCTCTGTGTTCTGTTAATTCGTCTCACATTGTTACATCTTTCCTTTCAAGAAACGTTTCGCTAAAGCTGTTCTTGTGGAATTGGAAAGGGGATACTTGGAAGCCCATAGAGGGCTATGGTGAAAAAGGAAATATCTTCCGTTCAAAACTGGAAAGAAGCTTTCTGAGAAACTGCTCTGTGTTCTGTTAATTCATCTCACAGTGTTACATCTTTCCCTTGAAGAAGCCTTTCGCTAAGGCTGTTCTTGTGGAATTGGCAAAGGGATATTTGGAAGCCCATAGAGGGCTATGGTGAAAAAGGAAATATCTTCCGTTCAACACTGGAAAGAAGCTTTCTGAGAAACTGCTCTGTGTTCTGTTAATTCATCTCACAGAGATACATCTTTCCCTTCAAGAAGCCTTTTGCTAAGGCTGTTCTTGTGGAATTGGCAAAGGGATATTTGGAAGCCCATAGAGGGCTATGGTGAAAAAGGGAATATCTTCCGTTCAAAATTGGAAAGAAGCTTTATGAGAAACTGCTCTGTGTTCTGTTAATTCATCTCACAGAGTTACATCTTTCCCTTGAAGAAGCCTTTCGCTAAGGCTGTTCTTGTGGAATTGGCAAAGGGATATTTGGAAGCCCATAGAGGGCTATGGTGAAAAAGGAAATATCTTCCGTTCAACACTTGAAAGAAGCTTTCTGAGAAACTGCTCTGTGTTCTGCTAATTCATCTCACAGAGTTACATCTTTCCCTTCAAGAAGCCTTTCACTAAGGCTGTTCTTGTGGAATTGGCAAAGGGATATTTGGAAGCCCATAGAGGGCTATGGTGAAAAAGGAAATATCTTCCGTTCAACACTGGAAAGAAGCTTTCTGAGAAACTGCTCTGTGTTCCGTTAATTCATCTCACAGAGTTACATCTTTCCCTTCAAGAAGCATATCGCTAAGGCAGTTTTTGTGGAATTGGCAAAGGGATATTTGGGAGCCCATAGAGGGCTATGGTGAAAAAGGAAATATGTTCCGTTCAAAACTGGAAAGAAGCTTTCTGAGAAACTGCTCTGTGTTCTGCTAATTCATCTCACAGAGTTACATCTTTCCCTTCAAGAAGCCTTTCGCTAAGGCTGTTCTGGTGGAATTGACAAAGGGATATTTGGAAGCCCATAGAGGGCTATGGTGAAAAAGGAAATATCTTCCGTTCAAAACTGGAAAGAAGCTTTCGGAGAAACTGCTGTGTGTTCTGTTAATTCATCTCACAGAGTTACATCTTTCTCTACAGGAAGTCTTTCGCTAAGGCTGTTCTTGTGGAATTGGCAAAGGGATATTTGGAAGCCCATAGAGGGCTATGGTGAAACAGGAAATATCTTGCGTTCAAAACAGTAAAGAAGCTTTCTGAGAAACTGCTCTGTGTTCTGTTAATTCATCTTACAGAGTTACATCTTTCCCTTCAAGAAGCCTTTCGCTATGGCTGTTCTTGTGGAATTGGCAAAGGGATATTTGGAAGCCCATAGAGGGCTAAGGTGAAAAAGGAAATATCTGCCGTTCAAAACTGGAAAGAAGCTTTCTGAGAAACTGCTCTGTGTTCTGTTAATTCTTCTCACAGAGTTACATCTTTCCCTTCAAGAAGCCTTTCGCTAAGGCTGTTCTTGTGGAATTGGCAAAGGGATATTTGGAAGCCCATAGAGGGCTATGGTGAAAAAAGGAATATCTTCCGTTCAAACCTGGAAAGAAGCTTTCTGAGAAACTGCTCTGTGTTCTGTTAATTCATCTCACAGAGTTACATCTTTCTCTTCAGGAAGTCTTTCGCTAAGGCTGTTCTTGTGGAATTGGCAAAGGGATATTTGGAAGCCCATAGAGGGCTACGGTGAAAAAGGAAATATCTTCCGTTCAAAACTGGAAAGAAACTTTCTGAGAAACTGCTCTGTGTTCTGTTAATTCATCTCACAGAGTTACATCTTTCCCCTCAAGAAGCCTTTCGCTAAGGCTGTTCTTGTGGAATTGGCAAAGGGATATTTGGAAGCCCATAGAGGGCTATGGTGAAAAAGAAAATAACTTCCGTTCAAAACTGGAAAGAAGCTTTCTGAGAAACTGCTCTGTGGTCTGTTAATTCATCTCACAGAGTTACATCTTTCCCTTCAAGAAGCCTTTCGCTAAGGCTGTTCTTGTGGAATTGGCAAAGGGATATTTGGAAGCCCATAGAGGGCTATGGTGAAAAAGGAAATATCTTCCGTTCAATACTGGAAAGAAGCTTTCTGAAAAACTGCTCTGTGTTCTGTTAATTCATCTCACAGAGTTACATCTTTCCCTTCAAGAAGCTTTTCGCTAAGGCAGTTCTTGTGGAATTGGCAAAGGGATATTTGGAAGCCCATAGAGGGCTATGGTGAAAAAGGAAATATCTTCCGTTCAAAACTGGAAAGAATCTTTCTGAGAAACTGCTCTGTGTTCTGTTAAGTCATCTCACAGAGATACATCTTTCCCTTCAAGAAGCCCTTCGCTAAGGCTGTTCTTGTGGAATTGGCAAAGGGATATTTGGAAGCCCATAGAGGGCTATGGTGAAAATGGAAATATCTTCCGTTCAAAACTGGAAAGAAGCTTTCTGAGAAACTGCTCTGTGTTCTGTTAATTCATCTCACAGAGATACATCTTTCCCTTCAAGAAGCCCTTCGCTAAGGCTGTTCTTGTGGAATTGGCAAAGAGATATTTGGAAGCCCATAGAGGGCTAGGGTGAAAAAGGAAATATCTTCCGTTCAAAAATGGAAAGAAGCTTTCTAAGGAACTGCTCTGTGATCTGTTAATTCATCTCACAGAGTTACATCTTTCCCTTCAAGAAGCCTTTCGCTAAGGCTGTTCTTGTTGAATTGGCAAAGGGATATTTGGAAGCCCATAGAGGGCTATGGTGACAAAGGAAATATCTTCCGTTCAAAACTGGAAAGAAGCTTTCTGAGAAACTGCTCTGTGTTCTGTTAATTCATCTCACACAGTTACATCTTTCCCTTCAAGAAGCCTTTTGCTAAGGCTGTTATTGTGGAATTGGCAAAGGGATATTTGGAAGCCCATAGAGGGCTATGGTGAAAAAGCAAATATCTTCCGTTCAAAACTGGAAAGAAGCTTTCTGGGAAACTGCTCTGTGTTCTGTTAATTCATCTCACAGAGTTACATCTTTCCCTTCAAGAAGCCTTTCGATAAGGCTGTTCTTGTGGAATTGGCAAAGGGATATTTAGAAGCCCATAGAGGGCTATGGTGAAAAAGGAAATATCTTCCGTTCAAAACTGGAAAGAAGCTTTCTGAGAAACTGCTCTGTGTTCTGTTAATTCATCTCACAGAGTTACATGTTTCCCTTCAAGAAGTCTTTCGCTAAGGCTGTTCTTGTGAAATTGGCAAAGGGATATTTGGAAGCCCATAGAGGGCTAAGATGAAAAAGGAAATATCTACCGTTCAAAACTGGAAAGAAGCTTTCTAAGAAACTGCTCTGTGTTCTGTTAATTCATCACACACAGTTACATCTTTCTCTTCAGGAAGCCTTTCGCTAAGGCTGTTCTTGTGGAATTGGCAAAGGGATATTTGGAAGCCCGTAGAGGGCTATGGTGAAAAAGGAAATATCTTCCGTTCACAACTGGAAAGCAGCTTTAAGAGAAACTGCTCTGTGTTCTGTTAATTCATCTCACAGAGTTACATCTTACCACTCAAGAAGCCTTTCGCTAAGTCTGTTCTTGTGGAATTGGCAAAGGGATATTTGGAAACCCATAGAGGGCTATGGTGAAAAAGGAAATATCTTCCGTTCAACACTGGAAAGAAGCTTTCTGAGAAACTGCTCTGTGTTCTGTTAATTCATCTCACAGAGTTACATCTTTCCCTTCAAGAAGCCTTTCGATAACGCTGTTCTTGTGGAATTGTCAAAGGGATATTTGGAAGCCCATAGAGGGCTATGGTGAAAAAGGAAATATCTTCCGTTCAAAACTGGAAAGAAGCTTTCTGAGAAACTGCTCTGTGTTCTGTTAATTCATCTCACAGAGTTACATCTTTCCCTTCAAGAAGCCTTTCGCTAAGGCTCTTCTTGTGGAATTGGCAAAGGGATATTTGGAAGCCCATAGAGGGCTATGGTGAAAAAGGAAATATCTTCCGTTCAAAACTGGAAAGAAGCTTTCTGAGAAACTGCTCTGTGTTCTGTTAATTCGTCTCACATTGTTACATCTTTCCTTTTAAGAAACGTTTCGCTAAAGCTGTTCTTGTGGAATTGGAAAGGGGATACTTGGAAGCCCATAGAGGGCTATGGTGAAAAAGGAAATATCTTCCGTTCAAAACTGGAAAGAAGCTTTCTGAGAAACTGCTCTGTGTTTTGTTAATTCATCTCACAGTGTTACATCTTTCCCTTCAAGAAGCCTTTCGCTAAGGCTGTTCTTGTGGAATTGGCAAAGGGATATTTGGAAGCCCATAGAGGGCTATGGTGAAAAAGGAAATATCTTCCGTTCAACACTGGAAAGAAGCTTTCTGAGAAACTGCTCTGTGTTCTGTAAATTCATCTCACAGAGATACATCTTTCCCTTCAAGAAGCCTTTTGCTAAGGCTGTTCTTGTGGAATTGGCAAAGGGATATTTGGAAGCCCATGGAGGGCTATGGTGAAAAAGGGAATATCTTCCGTTCAAAACTGGAAAGAAGCTTTATGAGAAACTGCTCTGTGTTCTGTTAATTCATCTCACAGAGTTACATCTTTCCCTTGAAGAAGCCTTTCGCTAAGGCTGTTCTTGTGGAATTGGCAAAGGGATATTTGGAAGCCCATAGAGGGCTATGGTGAAAAAGGAAATATCTTCCGTTCAACACTTGAAAGAAGCTTTCTGAGAAACTGCTCTGTGTTCTGCTAATTCATCTCACAGAGTTACATCTTTCCCTTCAAGAAGCCTTTCACTAAGGCTGTTCTTGTGGAATTGGCAAAGGGATATTTGGAACCCCATAGAGGGCTATGGTGAAAAAGAAAATATCTTCCGTTCAAAACTGGAAAGAAGCTTTCTTAGAAACTGCTCTGTGTTCTGTTAATTCATCTCACAGAGTTACATCTTTCCCTTCAAGAAGCCTTTCGCTAAGACTGTTATTTTGGAATTGGCAAATGGATATTTGGAAGCCCATAGAGGGCTATGGTGAAAAAGGAAATATCTTCCGTTCAAAACTGGAAAGAAGCTTTCTGAGAAACTGCTCTGTGTTCTGTTATTCATCTCACAGATTTACATCTTTCTCTTCAAGAAGCCTTTCGCTAAGGCTGTTCATGTGGAATTGGCAAAGGGATATTTGGAAGCCCATAGAGGTCTATGGTGAAAAAGGAAATATCTTCCGTTCAAAACTGGAAAGAAGCTTTCTGAGAAACTGCTCTGTGTTCTGTTAATTCATCTCACAGAGTTACATCTTTCCCTTCAAGAAGCCTTTCGCTAAGGCTGTTCTTGTGGAATTGGCAAAGGGATATTTGGAAGCCCATAGAGGGCTATGGTGAAAAAGGAAATATCTTCCGTTCAACACTGGAAAGAAGCTTTCTGAGAAACTGCTCTGTGTTCTGTTAATTCATCTCACAGAGATACATCTTTCCCTTCAAGAAGCCTTTTGCTAAGGCTGTTCTTGTGGAATTGGCAAAGGGATATTTGGAAGCCCATAGAGGGCTATGGTGAAAAAGGGAATATCTTCCGTTCAAAATTGGAAAGAAGCTTTATGAGAAACTGCTCTGTGTTCTGTTAATTCATCTCACAGAGTTACATCTTTCCCTTGAAGAAGCCTTTCGCTAAGGCTGTTCTTGTGGAATTGGCAAAGGGATATTTGGAAGCCCATAGAGGGCTATGGTGAAAAAGGAAATATCTTCCGTTCAACACTTGAAAGAAGCTTTCTGAGAAACTGCTCTGTGTTCTGCTAATTCATCTCACAGAGTTACATCTTTCCCTTCAAGAAGCCTTTCACTAAGGCTGTTCTTGTGGAATTGGCAAAGGGATATTTGGAAGCCCATAGAGGGCTATGGTGAAAAAGGAAATATCTTCCGTTCAACACTGGAAAGAAGCTTTCTGAGAAACTGCTCTGTGTTCCGTTAATTCATCTCACAGAGTTACATCTTTCCCTTCAAGAAGCATATCGCTAAGGCAGTTTTTGTGGAATTGGCAAAGGGATATTTGGGAGCCCATAGAGGGCTATGGTGAAAAAGGAAATATGTTCCGTTCAAAACTGGAAAGAAGCTTTCTGAGAAACTGCTCTGTGTTCTGCTAATTCATCTCACAGAGTTACATCTTTCCCTTCAAGAAGCCTTTCGCTAAGGCTGTTCTGGTGGAATTGACAAAGGGATATTTGGAAGCCCATAGAGGGCTATGGTGAAAAAGGAAATATCTTCCGTTCAAAACTGGAAAGAAGCTTTCGGAGAAACTGCTGTGTGTTCTGTTAATTCATCTCACAGAGTTACATCTTTCTCTACAGGAAGTCTTTCGCTAAGGCTGTTCTTGTGGAATTGGCAAAGGGATATTTGGAAGCCCATAGAGGGCTATGGTGAAACAGGAAATATCTTGCGTTCAAAACAGTAAAGAAGCTTTCTGAGAAACTGCTCTGTGTTCTGTTAATTCATCTTACAGAGTTACATCTTTCCCTTCAAGAAGCCTTTCGCTAAGGCTGTTCTTGTGGAATTGGCAAAGGGATATTTGGAAGCCCATAGAGGGCTAAGGTGAAAAAGGAAATATCTGCCGTTCAAAACTGGAAAGAAGCTTTCTGAGAAACTGCTCTGTGTTCTGTTAATTCTTCTCACAGAGTTACATCTTTCCCTTCAAGAAGCCTTTCGCTAAGGCTGTTCTTGTGGAATTGGCAAAGGGATATTTGGAAGCCCATAGAGGGCTATGGTGAAAAAGGAAATATCTTCCGTTCAATACTGGAAAGAAGCTTTCTGAAAAACTGCTCTGTGTTCTGTTAATTCATCTCACAGAGTTACATCTTTCCCTTCAAGAAGCTTTTCGCTAAGGCAGTTCTTGTGGAATTGGCAAAGGGATATTTGGAAGCCCATAGAGGGCTATGGTGAAAAAGGAAATATCTTCCGTTCAAAACTGGAAAGAATCTTTCTGAGAAACTGCTCTGTGTTCTGTTAAGTCATCTCACAGAGATACATCTTTCCCTTCAAGAAGCCCTTCGCTAAGGCTGTTCTTGTGGAATTGGCAAAGGGATATTTGGAAGCCCATAGAGGGCTATGGTGAAAATGGAAATATCTTCCGTTCAAAACTGGAAAGAAGCTTTCTGAGAAACTGCTCTGTGTTCTGTTAATTCATCTCACAGAGATACATCTTTCCCTTCAAGAAGCCCTTCGCTAAGGCTGTTCTTGTGGAATTGGCAAAGAGATATTTGGAAGCCCATAGAGGGCTAGGGTGAAAAAGGAAATATCTTCCGTTCAAAAATGGAAAGAAGCTTTCTAAGGAACTGCTCTGTGATCTGTTAATTCATCTCACAGAGTTACATCTTTCCCTTCAAGAAGCCTTTCGATAAGGCTGTTCTTGTGGAATTGTCAAAGGGATATTTGGAAGCCCATAGAGGGCTATGGTGAAAAAGGAAATATCTTCCGTTCAAAACTGGAAAGAAGCTTTCTGAGAAACTGCTCTGTGTTCTGTTAATTCATTTCACAGAGTTACATCTTTCCCTTCAAGAAGCCTTTCGCTAAGGCTCTTCTTGTGGAATTGGCAAAGGGATATTTGGAAGCCCATAGAGGGCTATGGTGAAAAAGGAAATATCTTCCGTTCAAAACTGGAAAGAAGCTTTCTGAGAAACTGCTCTGTGTTCTGTTAATTCGTCTCACATTGTTACATCTTTCCTTTCAAGAAACGTTTCGCTAAAGCTGTTCTTGTGGAATTGGAAAGGGGATACTTGGAAGCCCATAGAGGGCTATGGTGAAAAAGGAAATATCTTCCGTTCAAAACTGGAAAGAAGCTTTCTGAGAAACTGCTCTGTGTTCTGTTAATTCATCTCACAGTGTTACATCTTTCCCTTCAAGAAGCCTTTCGCTAAGGCTGTTCTTGTGGAATTGGCAAAGGGATATTTGGAAGCCCATAGAGGGCTATGGTGAAAAAGGAAATATCTTCCGTTCAACACTGGAAAGAAGCTTTCTGAGAAACTGCTCTGTGTTCTGTTAATTCATCTCACAGAGATACATCTTTCCCTTCAAGAAGCCTTTTGCTAAGGCTGTTCTTGTGGAATTGGCAAAGGGATATTTGGAAGCCCATAGAGGGCTATGGTGAAAAAGGGAATATCTTCCGTTCAAAACTGGAAAGAAGCTTTATGAGAAACTGCTCTGTGTTCTGTTAATTCATCTCACAGAGTTACATCTTTCCCTTGAAGAAGCCTTTCGCTAAGGCTGTTCTTGTGGAATTGGCAAAGGGATATTTGGAAGCCCATAGAGGGCTATGGTGAAAAAGGAAATATCTTCCGTTCAACACTTGAAAGAAGCTTTCTGAGAAACTGCTCTGTGTTCTGCTAATTCATCTCACAGAGTTACATCTTTCCCTTCAAGAAGCCTTTCACTAAGGCTGTTCTTGTGGAATTGGCAAAGGGATATTTGGAAGCCCATAGAGGGCTATGGTGAAAAAGGAAATATCTTCCGTTCAACACTGGAAAGAAGCTTTCTGAGAAACTGCTCTGTGTTCTGTTAATTCATCTCACAGAGTTACATCTTTCCCTTCAAGAAGCCTTTCGATAAGGCTGTTCTTGTGGAATTGTCAAAGGGATATTTGGAAGCCCATAGAGGGCTATGGTGAAAAAGGAAATATCTTCCGTTCAAAACTGGAAAGAAGCTTTCTGAGAAACTGCTCTGTGTTCTGTTAATTCATCTCACAGAATTACATCTTTCCCTTCAAGAAGCCTTTCGCTAAGGCTCTTCTTGTGGAATTGGCAAAGGGATATTTGGAAGCCCATAGAGGGCTATGGTGAAAAAGGAAATATCTTCCGTTCAAAACTGGAAAGAAGCTTTCTGAGAAACTGCTCTGTGTTCTGTTAATTCGTCTCACATTGTTACATCTTTCCTTTCAAGAAACGTTTCGCTAAAGCTGTTCTTGTGGAATTGGAAAGGGGATACTTGGAAGCCCATAGAGGGCTATGGTGAAAAAGGAAATATCTTCCGTTCAAAACTGGAAAGAAGCTTTCTGAGAAACTGCTCTGTGTTCTGTTAATTCATCTCACAGTGTTACATCTTTCCCTTGAAGAAGCCTTTCGCTAAGGCTGTTCTTGTGGAATTGGCAAAGGGATATTTGGAAGCCCATAGAGGGCTATGGTGAAAAAGGAAATATCTTCCGTTCAACACTGGAAAGAAGCTTTCTGAGAAACTGCTCTGTGTTCTGTTAATTCATCTCACAGAGATACATCTTTCCCTTCAAGAAGCCTTTTGCTAAGGCTGTTCTTGTGGAATTGGCAAAGGGATATTTGGAAGCCCATAGAGGGCTATGGTGAAAAAGGGAATATCTTCCGTTCAAAATTGGAAAGAAGCTTTATGAGAAACTGCTCTGTGTTCTGTTAATTCATCTCACAGAGTTACATCTTTCCCTTGAAGAAGCCTTTCGCTAAGGCTGTTCTTGTGGAATTGGCAAAGGGATATTTGGAAGCCCATAGAGGGCTATGGTGAAAAAGGAAATATCTTCCGTTCAACACTTGAAAGAAGCTTTCTGAGAAACTGCTCTGTGTTCTGCTAATTCATCTCACAGAGTTACATCTTTCCCTTCAAGAAGCCTTTCACTAAGGCTGTTCTTGTGGAATTGGCAAAGGGATATTTGGAAGCCCATAGAGGGCTATGGTGAAAAAGGAAATATCTTCCGTTCAACACTGGAAAGAAGCTTTCTGAGAAACTGCTCTGTGTTCCGTTAATTCATCTCACAGAGTTACATCTTTCCCTTCAAGAAGCATATCGCTAAGGCAGTTTTTGTGGAATTGGCAAAGGGATATTTGGGAGCCCATAGAGGGCTATGGTGAAAAAGGAAATATGTTCCGTTCAAAACTGGAAAGAAGCTTTCTGAGAAACTGCTCTGTGTTCTGCTAATTCATCTCACAGAGTTACATCTTTCCCTTCAAGAAGCCTTTCGCTAAGGCTGTTCTGGTGGAATTGACAAAGGGATATTTGGAAGCCCATAGAGGGCTATGGTGAAAAAGGAAATATCTTCCGTTCAAAACTGGAAAGAAGCTTTCGGAGAAACTGCTGTGTGTTCTGTTAATTCATCTCACAGAGTTACATCTTTCTCTACAGGAAGTCTTTCGCTAAGGCTGTTCTTGTGGAATTGGCAAAGGGATATTTGGAAGCCCATAGAGGGCTATGGTGAAACAGGAAATATCTTGCGTTCAAAACAGTAAAGAAGCTTTCTGAGAAACTGCTCTGTGTTCTGTTAATTCATCTTACAGAGTTACATCTTTCCCTTCAAGAAGCCTTTCGCTATGGCTGTTCTTGTGGAATTGGCAAAGGGATATTTGGAAGCCCATAGAGGGCTAAGGTGAAAAAGGAAATATCTGCCGTTCAAAACTGGAAAGAAGCTTTCTGAGAAACTGCTCTGTGTTCTGTTAATTCTTCTCACAGAGTTACATCTTTCCCTTCAAGAAGCCTTTCGCTAAGGCTGTTCTTGTGGAATTGGCAAAGGGATATTTGGAAGCCCATAGAGGGCTATGGTGAAAAAAGGAATATCTTCCGTTCAAACCTGGAAAGAAGCTTTCTGAGAAACTGCTCTGTGTTCTGTTAATTCATCTCACAGAGTTACATCTTTCTCTTCAGGAAGTCTTTCGCTAAGGCTGTTCTTGTGGAATTGGCAAAGGGATATTTGGAAGCCCATAGAGGGCTACGGTGAAAAAGGAAATATCTTCCGTTCAAAACTGGAAAGAAACTTTCTGAGAAACTGCTCTGTGTTCTGTTAATTCATCTCACAGAGTTACATCTTTCCCCTCAAGAAGCCTTTCGCTAAGGCTGTTCTTGTGGAATTGGCAAAGGGATATTTGGAAGCCCATAGAGGGCTATGGTGAAAAAGAAAATAACTTCCGTTCAAAACTGGAAAGAAGCTTTCTGAGAAACTGCTCTGTGGTCTGTTAATTCATCTCACAGAGTTACATCTTTCCCTTCAAGAAGCCTTTCGCTAAGGCTGTTCTTGTGGAATTGGCAAAGGGATATTTGGAAGCCCATAGAGGGCTATGGTGAAAAAGGAAATATCTTCCGTTCAATACTGGAAAGAAGCTTTCTGAAAAACTGCTCTGAGTTCTGTTAATTCATCTCACAGAGTTACATCTTTCCCTTCAAGAAGCTTTTCGCTAAGGCAGTTCTTGTGGAATTGGCAAAGGGATATTTGGAAGCCCATAGAGGGCTATGGTGAAAAAGGAAATATCTTCCGTTCAAAACTGGAAAGAATCTTTCTGAGAAACTGCTCTGTGTTCTGTTAAGTCATCTCACAGAGATACATCTTTCCCTTCAAGAAGCCCTTCGCTAAGGCTGTTCTTGTGGAATTGGCAAAGGGATATTTGGAAGCCCATAGAGGGCTATGGTGAAAATGGAAATATCTTCCGTTCAAAACTGGAAAGAAGCTTTCTGAGAAACTGCTCTGTGTTCTGTTAATTCATCTCACAGAGATACATCTTTCCCTTCAAGAAGCCCTTCGCTAAGGCTGTTCTTGTGGAATTGGCAAAGAGATATTTGGAAGCCCATAGAGGGCTAGGGTGAAAAAGGAAATATCTTCCGTTCAAAAATGGAAAGAAGCTTTCTAAGGAACTGCTCTGTGATCTGTTAATTCATCTCACAGAGTTACATCTTTCCCTTCAAGAAGCCTTTCGCTAAGGCTGTTCTTGTTGAATTGGCAAAGGGATATTTGGAAGCCCATAGAGGGCTATGGTGACAAAGGAAATATCTTCCGTTCAAAACTGGAAAGAAGCTTTCTGAGAAACTGCTCTGTGTTCTGTTAATTCATCTCACACAGTTACATCTTTCCCTTCAAGAAGCCTTTTGCTAAGGCTGTTATTGTGGAATTGGCAAAGGGATATTTGGAAGCCCATAGAGGGCTATGGTGAAAAAGCAAATATCTTCCGTTCAAAACTGGAAAGAAGCTTTCTGGGAAACTGCTCTGTGTTCTGTTAATTCATCTCACAGAGTTACATCTTTCCCTTCAAGAAGCCTTTCGATAAGGCTGTTCTTGTGGAATTGGCAAAGGGATATTTAGAAGCCCATAGAGGGCTATGGTGAAAAAGGAAATATCTTCCGTTCAAAACTGGAAAGAAGCTTTCTGAGAAACTGCTCTGTGTTCTGTTAATTCATCTCACAGAGTTACATGTTTCCCTTCAAGAAGTCTTTCGCTAAGGCTGTTCTTGTGAAATTGGCAAAGGGATATTTGGAAGCCCATAGAGGGCTAAGATGAAAAAGGAAATATCTACCGTTCAAAACTGGAAAGAAGCTTTCTAAGAAACTGCTCTGTTTTCTGTTAATTCATCACACACAGTTACATCTTTCTCTTCAGGAAGCCTTTCGCTAAGGCTGTTCTTGTGGAATTGGCAAAGGGATATTTGGAAGCCCGTAGAGGGCTATGGTGAAAAAGGAAATATCTTCCGTTCACAACTGGAAAGCAGCTTTAAGAGAAACTGCTCTGTGTTCTGTTAATTCATCTCACAGAGTTACATCTTACCACTCAAGAAGCCTTTCGCTAAGTCTGTTCTTGTGGAATTGGCAAAGGGATATTTGGAAACCCATAGAGGGCTATGGTGAAAAAGGAAATATCTTCCGTTCAACACTGGAAAGAAGCTTTCTGAGAAACTGCTCTGTGTTCTGTTAATTCATCTCACAGAGTTACATCTTTCCCTTCAAGAAGCCTTTCGATAACGCTGTTCTTGTGGAATTGTCAAAGGGATATTTGGAAGCCCATAGAGGGCTATGGTGAAAAAGGAAATATCTTCCGTTCAAAACTGGAAAGAAGCTTTCTGAGAAACTGCTCTGTGTTCTGTTAATTCATCTCACAGAGTTACATCTTTCCCTTCAAGAAGCCTTTCGCTAAGGCTCTTCTTGTGGAATTGGCAAAGGGATATTTGGAAGCCCATAGAGGGCTATGGTGAAAAAGGAAATATCTTCCGTTCAAAACTGGAAAGAAGCTTTCTGAGAAACTGCTCTGTGTTCTGTTAATTCGTCTCACATTGTTACATCTTTCCTTTTAAGAAACGTTTCGCTAAAGCTGTTCTTGTGGAATTGGAAAGGGGATACTTGGAAGCCCATAGAGGGCTATGGTGAAAAAGGAAATATCTTCCGTTCAAAACTGGAAAGAAGCTTTCTGAGAAACTGCTCTGTGTTTTGTTAATTCATCTCACAGTGTTACATCTTTCCCTTCAAGAAGCCTTTCGCTAAGGCTGTTCTTGTGGAATTGGCAAAGGGATATTTGGAAGCCCATAGAGGGCTATGGTGAAAAAGGAAATATCTTCCGTTCAACACTGGAAAGAAGCTTTCTGAGAAACTGCTCTGTGTTCTGTAAATTCATCTCACAGAGATACATCTTTCCCTTCAAGAAGCCTTTTGCTAAGGCTGTTCTTGTGGAATTGGCAAAGGGATATTTGGAAGCCCATGGAGGGCTATGGTGAAAAAGGGAATATCTTCCGTTCAAAACTGGAAAGAAGCTTTATGAGAAACTGCTCTGTGTTCTGTTAATTCATCTCACAGAGTTACATCTTTCCCTTGAAGAAGCCTTTCGCTAAGGCTGTTCTTGTGGAATTGGAAAAGGGATATTTGGAAGCCCATAGAGGGCTATGGTGAAAAAGGAAATATCTTCCGTTCAACACTTGAAAGAAGCTTTCTGAGAAACTGCTCTGTGTTCTGCTAATTCATCTCACAGAGTTACATCTTTCCCTTCAAGAAGCCTTTCACTAAGGCTGTTCTTGTGGAATTGGCAAAGGGATATTTGGAACCCCATAGAGGGCTATGGTGAAAAAGAAAATATCTTCCGTTCAAAACTGGAAAGAAGCTTTCTTAGAAACTGCTCTGTGTTCTGTTAATTCATCTCACAGAGTTACATCTTTCCCTTCAAGAAGCCTTTCGCTAAGACTGTTATTTTGGAATTGGCAAATGGATATTTGGAAGCCCATAGAGGGCTATGGTGAAAAAGGAAATATCTTCCGTTCAAAACTGGAAAGAAGCTTTCTGAGAAACTGCTCTGTGTTCTGTTATTCATCTCACAGATTTACATCTTTCTCTTCAAGAAGCCTTTCGCTAAGGCTGTTCATGTGGAATTGGCAAAGGGATATTTGGAAGCCCATAGAGGTCTATGGTGAAAAAGGAAATATCTTCCGTTCAAAACTGGAAAGAAGCTTTCTGAGAAACTGCTCTGTGTTCTGTTAATTCATCTCACAGAGTTACATCTTTCCCTTCAAGAAGCCTTTCGCTAAGGCTGTTCTTGTGGAATTGGCAAAGGGATATTTGGAAGCCCATAGAGGGCTATGGTGAAAAAGGAAATATCTTCCGTTCAACACTGGAAAGAAGCTTTCTGAGAAACTGCTCTGTGTTCTGTTAATTCATCTCACAGAGATACATCTTTCCCTTCAAGAAGCCTTTTGCTAAGGCTGTTCTTGTGGAATTGGCAAAGGGATATTTGGAAGCCCATAGAGGGCTATGGTGAAAAAGGGAATATCTTCCGTTCAAAATTGGAAAGAAGCTTTATGAGAAACTGCTCTGTGTTCTGTTAATTCATCTCACAGAGTTACATCTTTCCCTTGAAGAAGCCTTTCGCTAAGGCTGTTCTTGTGGAATTGGCAAAGGGATATTTGGAAGCCCATAGAGGGCTATGGTGAAAAAGGAAATATCTTCCGTTCAACACTTGAAAGAAGCTTTCTGAGAAACTGCTCTGTGTTCTGCTAATTCATCTCACAGAGTTACATCTTTCCCTTCAAGAAGCCTTTCACTAAGGCTGTTCTTGTGGAATTGGCAAAGGGATATTTGGAAGCCCATAGAGGGCTATGGTGAAAAAGGAAATATCTTCCGTTCAACACTGGAAAGAAGCTTTCTGAGAAACTGCTCTGTGTTCCGTTAATTCATCTCACAGAGTTACATCTTTCCCTTCAAGAAGCATATCGCTAAGGCAGTTTTTGTGGAATTGGCAAAGGGATATTTGGGAGCCCATAGAGGGCTATGGTGAAAAAGGAAATATGTTCCGTTCAAAACTGGAAAGAAGCTTTCTGAGAAACTGCTCTGTGTTCTGCTAATTCATCTCACAGAGTTACATCTTTCCCTTCAAGAAGCCTTTCGCTAAGGCTGTTCTGGTGGAATTGACAAAGGGATATTTGGAAGCCCATAGAGGGCTATGGTGAAAAAGGAAATATCTTCCGTTCAAAACTGGAAAGAAGCTTTCGGAGAAACTGCTGTGTGTTCTGTTAATTCATCTCACAGAGTTACATCTTTCTCTACAGGAAGTCTTTCGCTAAGGCTGTTCTTGTGGAATTGGCAAAGGGATATTTGGAAGCCCATAGAGGGCGATGGTGAAACAGGAAATATCTTGCGTTCAAAACAGTAAAGAAGCTTTCTGAGAAACTGCTCTGTGTTCTGTTAATTCATCTTACAGAGTTATATCTTTCCCTTCAAGAAGCCTTTCGCTAAGGCTGTTCTTGTGGAATTGGCAAAGGGATATTTGGAAGCCCATAGAGGGCTAAGGTGAAAAAGGAAATATCTGCCGTTCAAAACTGGAAAGAAGCTTTCTGAGAAACTGCTCTGTGTTCTGTTAATTCTTCTCACAGAGTTACATCTTTCCCTTCAAGAAGCCTTTCGCTAAGGCTGTTCTTGTGGAATTGGCAAAGGGATATTTGGAAGCCCATAGAGGGCTATGGTGAAAAAGGAAATATCTTCCGTTCAATACTGGAAAGAAGCTTTCTGAAAAACTGCTCTGTGTTCTGTTAATTCATCTCACAGAGTTACATCTTTCCCTTCAAGAAGCTTTTCGCTAAGGCAGTTCTTGTGGAATTGGCAAAGGGATATTTGGAAGCCCATAGAGGGCTATGGTGAAAAAGGAAATATCTTCCGTTCAAAACTGGAAAGAATCTTTCTGAGAAACTGCTCTGTGTTCTGTTAAGTCATCTCACAGAGATACATCTTTCCCTTCAAGAAGCCCTTCGCTAAGGCTGTTCTTGTGGAATTGGCAAAGGGATATTTGGAAGCCCATAGAGGGCTATGGTGAAAATGGAAATATCTTCCGTTCAAAACTGGAAAGAAGCTTTCTGAGAAACTGCTCTGTGTTCTGTTAATTCATCTCACAGAGATACATCTTTCCCTTCAAGAAGCCCTTCGCTAAGGCTGTTCTTGTGGAATTGGCAAAGAGATATTTGGAAGCCCATAGAGGGCTAGGGTGAAAAAGGAAATATCTTCCGTTCAAAAATGGAAAGAAGCTTTCTAAGGAACTGCTCTGTGATCTGTTAATTCATCTCACAGAGTTACATCTTTCCCTTCAAGAAGCCTTTCGCTAAGGCTGTTCTTGTTGAATTGGCAAAGGGATATTTGGAAGCCCATAGAGGGCTATGGTGACAAAGGAAATATCTTCCGTTCAAAACTGGAAAGAAGCTTTCTGAGAAACTGCTCTGTGTTCTGTTAATTCATCTCACACAGTTACATCTTTCCCTTCAAGAAGCCTTTTGCTAAGGCTGTTATTGTGGAATTGGCAAAGGGATATTTGGAAGCCCATAGAGGGCTATGGTGAAAAAGCAAATATCTTCCGTTCAAAACTGGAAAGAAGCTTTCTGGGAAACTGCTCTGTGTTCTGTTAATTCATCTCACAGAGTTACATCTTTCCCTTCAAGAAGCCTTTCGATAAGGCTGTTCTTGTGGAATTGGCAAAGGGATATTTAGAAGCCCATAGAGGGCTATGGTGAAAAAGGAAATATCTTCCGTTCAAAACTGGAAAGAAGCTTTCTGAGAAACTGCTCTGTGTTCTGTTAATTCATCTCACAGAGTTACATGTTTCCCTTCAAGAAGTCTTTCGCTAAGGCTGTTCTTGTGGAATTGGCAAAGGGATATTTGGAAGCCCGTAGAGGGCTATGGTGAAAAAGGAAATATCTTCCGTTCACAACTGGAAAGCAGCTTTAAGAGAAACTGCTCTGTGTTCTGTTAATTCATCTCACAGAGTTACATCTTACCACTCAAGAAGCCTTTCGCTAAGTCTGTTCTTGTGGAATTGGCAAAGGGATATTTGGAAACCCATAGAGGGCTATGGTGAAAAAGGAAATATCTTCCGTTCAACACTGGAAAGAAGCTTTCTGAGAAACTGCTCTGTGTTCTGTTAATTCATCTCACAGAGTTACATCTTTCCCTTCAAGAAGCCTTTCGATAACGCTGTTCTTGTGGAATTGTCAAAGGGATATTTGGAAGCCCATAGAGGGCTATGGTGAAAAAGGAAATATCTTCCGTTCAAAACTGGAAAGAAGCTTTCTGAGAAACTGCTCTGTGTTCTGTTAATTCATCTCACAGAGTTACATCTTTCCCTTCAAGAAGCCTTTCGCTAAGGCTCTTCTTGTGGAATTGGCAAAGGGATATTTGGAAGCCCATAGAGGGCTATGGTGAAAAAGGAAATATCTTCCGTTCAAAACTGGAAAGAAGCTTTCTGAGAAACTGCTCTGTCTTCTGTTAATTCGTCTCACATTGTTACATCTTTCCTTTTAAGAAACGTTTCGCTAAAGCTGTTCTTGTGGAATTGGAAAGGGGATACTTGGAAGCCCATAGAGGGCTATGGTGAAAAAGGAAATATCTTCCGTTCAAAACTGGAAAGAAGCTTTCTGAGAAACTGCTCTGTGTTTTGTTAATTCATCTCACAGTGTTACATCTTTCCCTTCAAGAAGCCTTTCGCTAAGGCTGTTCTTGTGGAATTGGCAAAGGGATATTTGGAAGCCCATAGAGGGCTATGGTGAAAAAGGAAATATCTTCCGTTCAACACTGGAAAGAAGCTTTCTGAGAAACTGCTCTGTGTTCTGTAAATTCATCTCACAGAGATACATCTTTCCCTTCAAGAAGCCTTTTGCTCAGGCTGTTCTTGTGGAATTGGCAAAGGGATATTTGGAAGCCCATGGAGGGCTATGGTGAAAAAGGGAATATCTTCCGTTCAAAACTGGAAAGAAGCTTTATGAGAAACTGCTCTGTGTTCTGTTAATTCATCTCACAGAGTTACATCTTTCCCTTGAAGAAGCCTTTCGCTAAGGCTGTTCTTGTGGAATTGGCAAAGGGATATTTGGAAGCCCATAGAGGGCTATGGTGAAAAAGGAAATATCTTCCGTTCAACACTTGAAAGAAGCTTTCTGAGAAACTGCTCTGTGTTCTGCTAATTCATCTCACAGAGTTACATCTTTCCCTTCAAGAAGCCTTTCACTAAGGCTGTTCTTGTGGAATTGGCAAAGGGATATTTGGAACCCCATAGAGGGCTATGGTGAAAAAGAAAATATCTTCCGTTCAAAACTGGAAAGAAGCTTTCTTAGAAACTGCTCTGTGTTCTGTTAATTCATCTCACAGAGTTACATCTTTCCCTTCAAGAAGCCTTTCGCTAAGACTGTTATTTTGGAATTGGCAAATGGATATTTGGAAGCCCATAGAGGGCTATGGTGAAAAAGGAAATATCTTCCGTTCAAAACTGGAAAGGAGCTTTCTGAGAAACTGCTCTGTGTTCTGTTATTCATCTCACAGATTTACCTCTTTCTCTTCAAGAAGCCTTTCGCTAAGGCTGTTCATGTGGAATTGGCAAAGGGATATTTGGAAGCCCATAGAGGTCTATGGTGAAAAAGGAAATATCTTCCGTTCAAAACTGGAAAGAAGCTTTCTGAGAAACTGCTCTGTGTTCTGTTAATTCATCTCACAGAGTTACATCTTTCCCTTCAAGAAGCCTTTCGCTAAGGCTGTTCTTGTGGAATTGGAAAAGGGATATTTGGAAGCCCATAGAGGGCTATGGTGAAAAAGGGAATACCTTCCGTTCAAAACTGGAAAGAAGCTTTCTGAGAAACTGCTCTGTGTTCTGGTAATTCATCTCACAGAGATACATCTTTCCCTTCAAGAAGCCTTTTGCTAAGGCTGTTCTTGTGGAATTGGCAAAGGGATATTTGGAAGCCCATAGAGGGCTATGGTGAAAAAGGGAATATCTTCCGTTCAAAACTGGAAAGAAACTTTATGAGAAACTGCTCTGTGTTCTGTTAATTCATCTCACAGAGTTACATCTTTCCCTTGAAGAAGCCTTTCCCTAAGGCTGTTCTTGTGGAATTGGCAAAGGGATATTTGGAAGCCCATAGAGGGCTATGGTGAAAAAGGAAATATCTTCCGTTCAACACTGGAAAGAAGCTTTCTGAGAAACTGCTCTGTGTTCTGTTAATTCATCTCACAGAGTTACATCTTTCCCTTCAAGAAGCCTTTTGCTAAGGCTGTTCTTGTGGAATTCGCAAAGGGATATTTGGAAGCCCATAGAGGGCTATGGTGAAAAAGGAAATATTATCCGTTCAAAACTGGAAAGAAGCTTTCTGAGAAACTGCTCTGTGTTCTGCTAATTCATCTCACAGAGTTACATCTTTCCCTTCAAGAAGCCTTTCGCTAAGGCTGTTTTTGTGGAATTGGCAAAGGGATATTTGGAAGCCCATAGAGGGCTATGGTGAAAAAGAAAATATCTTCCGTTCAAAACTGGAAAGAAGCTTTCTTAGAAACTGCTCTGTGTTCTGTTAATTCATCTCACAGAGTTACATCTTTCCCTTCAAGAAGCCTTTCGCTAAGACTGTTATTTTGGAATTGGCAAAGGGATATTTGGAAGCCCATAGAGGGCTATGGTGAAAAAGGAAATATCTTCCGTTCAAAACTGGAAAGAAGCTTTCTGAGAAACTGCTCTGTGTTCTGTTATTCATCTCACAGATTTACATCTTTCTCTTCAAGAAGCCTTTCGCTAAGGCTGTTCATGTGGAATTGGCAAAGGGATATTTGGAAGCCCATAGAGGGCTATGGTGAAAAAGGAAATATCTTCCGTTCAAAACTGGAAAGAAGCTTTCTGAGAAACTGCTCTGTGTTCTGTTAATTCATCTCACAGAGTTACATCTTTCCCTTCAAGAAGCCTTTCGCTAAGGCTGTTCTTGTGGAATTGGAAAAGGGATATTTGGAAGCCCATAGAGGGCTATGCTGAAAAAAGGAATATCTTCCGTTCAAAACTGGAAAGAAGCTTTCTGAGAAACTGCTCTGTGTTCTGCTAATTCATCTCACAGAGTTACATCTTTCCCTTCAAGAAGCCTTTCGCTAAGGCTGTTCTTGTGGAATTGGCAAAGGGATATTTGGAAGCCCATAGAGGGCTACGGTGAAAAAGGAAATATCTTCCGTTCAAAACTGGAAAGAAGCTTTCGGAGAAACTGCTGTGTGTTCTGTTAATTCATCTCACAGAGTTACATCTTTCTCTTCAGGAAGTCTTTCGCTAAGGCTGTTCTTGTGGAATTGGCAAAGGGATATTTGGAAGCCCATAGAGGGCTATGGTGAAAAAGGAAATATCTTGCGTTCAAAACAATAAAGAAGCTTTCTGAGAAACTGCTCTGTGTTCTGTTAATTCATCTCACAGAGTTACATCTTTCCCTTCAAGAAGCCTTTCGCTAAGGCTGTTCTTGTGGAATTGGCAAAGGGATATTTGGAAGCTCATAGAGGGCTAAGGTGAAAAAGGAAATATCTGCCGTTCAAAACTGGAAAGAAGCTTTCTGAGAAACTGCTCTGTGTTCTGTTAATTCATCTCACAGAGTTACATCTTTCCCTTCAAGAAGCCTTTCGCTAAGGCTGTTCTTGTGGAATTGGAAAAGGATTATTTGGAAGCCCATAGAGGGCTATGGTGAAAAAAGGAATATCTTCCGTTCAAACCTGGAAAGAAGCTTTCTGAGAAACTGCTCTGTGTTCTGTTAATTCATCTCACAGAGTTACATCTTTCTCTTCAGGAAGTCTTTCGCAAAGGCTGTTCTTGTGGAATTGGCAAAGGGATATTTGGAAGCCCATAGAGGGCTATGGTGAAAAAGGAAATATCTTCAGTTCAAAACTGGAAAGAAGCTTTCTGAGAAACTGCTCTGTGTTCTGTTAATTCATCTCACAGAGTTACATCTTTCCCCTCAAGAAGCCTTTCGTTAAGGCTGTTCTTGTGGAATTGGCAAAGGGATATTTGGAAGCCCATAGAGGGCTATGGTGAAAAAGAAAATACCTTCCGTTCAAAACTGGAAAGAAGCTTTCTGAGAAACTGCTCTGTGGTCTGTTAATTCATCTCACAGAGTTACATCTTTCCCTTCAAGAAGCCTTTCGATAAGGCTGTTCTTGTGGAATTGGCAAAGGGATATTTGGAAGCCCATAGAGGGCTATGGTGAAAAAGGAAATATCTTCCGTTCAATACTGGAAAGAAGCTTTCTGAAAAACTGCTCTGTGTTCTGTTAATTCATCTCACAGAGTTACACCTTTCCCTTCAAGAAGCATTTCGCTAAGGCAGTTCTTGTGGAATTGGCAAAGGGATATTTGGAAGCCCATAGAGGGCTATGGTGAAAAAGGAAATATCTTCCGTTCAAAACTGGAAAGAATCTTTCTGAGAAACTGCTCTGTGTTCTGTTAAGTCATCTCACAGAGATACATCTTTCCCTTCAAGAAGCCTTTCGCTAAGGCTGTTATTGTGGAATTGGCAAAGGGATATTTGGAAGCCCATAGAGGGCTATGGTGAAAAAGGAAATATCTTCCGTTCAAAACTGGAAAGAAGCTTTCTGAGAAACTGCTCTGTGTTCTGTTAATTCATCTCACAGGGATACATCTTTCCCTTCAAGAAGCCCTTCGCTAAGGCTGTTCTTGTGGAATTGGCAAAGAGATATTTGGAAGCCCATAGAGGGCTATGGTGAAAAAGGAAATATCTTCCGTTCAAAAATGGAAAGAAGCTTTCTGAGAAACTGCTCTGTGATCTCTTAATTCATCTCACAGAGTTACATCTTTCCCTTCAAGAAGCCTTTTGCTAAGGCTGTTCTTGTGGAATTCGCAAAGGGATATTTGGAAGCCCATAGAGGGCTATGGTGAAAAAGGAAATATTATCCGTTCAAAACTGGAAAGAAGCTTTCTGAGAAACTGCTCTGTGTTCTGCTAATTCATCTCACAGAGTTACATCTTTCCCTTCAAGAAGCCTTTCGCTAAGGCTGTTTTTGTGGAATTGGCAAAGGGATATTTGGAAGCCCATAGAGGGCTATGGTGAAAAAGAAAATATCTTCCGTTCAAAACTGGAAAGAAGCTTTCTTAGAAACTGCTCTGTGTTCTGTTAATTCATCTCACAGAGTTACATCTTTCCCTTCAAGAAGCCTTTCGCTAAGACTGTTATTTTGGAATTGGCAAAGGGATATTTGGAAGCCCATAGAGGGCTATGGTGAAAAAGGAAATATCTTCCGTTCAAAACTGGAAAGAAGCTTTCTGAGAAACTGCTCTGTGTTCTGTTATTCATCTCACAGATTTACATCTTTCTCTTCAAGAAGCCTTTCGCTAAGGCTGTTCATGTGGAATTGGCAAAGGGATATTTGGAAGCCCATAGAGGGCTATGGTGAAAAAGGAAATATCTTCCGTTCAAAACTGGAAAGAAGCTTTCTGAGAAACTGCTCTGTGTTCTGTTAATTCATCTCACAGAGTTACATCTTTCCCTTCAAGAAGCCTTTCGCTAAGGCTGTTCTTGTGGAATTGGAAAAGGGATATTTGGAAGCCCATAGAGGGCTATGCTGAAAAAAGGAATATCTTCCGTTCAAAACTGGAAAGAAGCTTTCTGAGAAACTGCTCTGTGTTCTGCTAATTCATCTCACAGAGTTACATCTTTCCCTTCAAGAAGCCTTTCGCTAAGGCTGTTCTTGTGGAATTGGCAAATGGATATTTGGAAGCCCATAGAGGGCTACGGTGAAAAAGGAAATATCTTCCGTTCAAAACTGGAAAGAAGCTTTCGGAGAAACTGCTGTGTGTTCTGTTAATTCATCTCACAGAGTTACATCTTTCTCTTCAGGAAGTCTTTCGCTAAGGCTGTTCTTGTGGAATTGGCAAAGGGATATTTGGAAGCCCATAGAGGGCTATGGTGAAAAAGGAAATATCTTGCGTTCAAAACAATAAAGAAGCTTTCTGAGAAACTGCTCTGTGTTCTGTTAATTCATCTCACAGAGTTACATCTTTCCCTTCAAGAAGCCTTTCGCTAAGGCTGTTCTTGTGGAATTGGCAAAGGGATATTTGGAAGCTCATAGAGGGCTAAGGTGAAAAAGGAAATATCTGCCGTTCAAAACTGGAAAGAAGCTTTCTGAGAAACTGCTCTGTGTTCTGTTAATTCATCTCACAGAGTTACATCTTTCCCTTCAAGAAGCCTTTCGCTAAGGCTGTTCTTGTGGAATTGGAAAAGGATTATTTGGAAGCCCATAGAGGGCTATGGTGAAAAAAGGAATATCTTCCGTTCAAACCTGGAAAGAAGCTTTCTGAGAAACTGCTCTGTGTTCTGTTAATTCATCTCACAGAGTTACATCTTTCTCTTCAGGAAGTCTTTCGCAAAGGCTGTTCTTGTGGAATTGGCAAAGGGATATTTGGAAGCCCATAGAGGGCTATGGTGAAAAAGGAAATATCTTCAGTTCAAAACTGGAAAGAAGCTTTCTGAGAAACTGCTCTGTGTTCTGTTAATTCATCTCACAGAGTTACATCTTTCCCCTCAAGAAGCCTTTCGTTAAGGCTGTTCTTGTGGAATTGGCAAAGGGATATTTGGAAGCCCATAGAGGGCTATGGTGAAAAAGAAAATACCTTCCGTTCAAAACTGGAAAGAAGCTTTCTGAGAAACTGCTCTGTGGTCTGTTAATTCATCTCACAGAGTTACATCTTTCCCTTCAAGAAGCCTTTCGATAAGGCTGTTCTTGTGGAATTGGCAAAGGGATATTTGGAAGCCCATAGAGGGCTATGGTGAAAAAGGAAATATCTTCCGTTCAATACTGGAAAGAAGCTTTCTGAAAAACTGCTCTGTGTTCTGTTAATTCATCTCACAGAGTTACACCTTTCCCTTCAAGAAGCATTTCGCTAAGGCAGTTCTTGTGGAATTGGCAAAGGGATATTTGGAAGCCCATAGAGGGCTATGGTGAAAAAGGAAATATCTTCCGTTCAAAACTGGAAAGAATCTTTCTGAGAAACTGCTCTGTGTTCTGTTAAGTCATCTCACAGAGATACATCTTTCCCTTCAAGAAGCCTTTCGCTAAGGCTGTTATTGTGGAATTGGCAAAGGGATATTTGGAAGCCCATAGAGGGCTATGGTGAAAAAGGAAATATCTTCCGTTCAAAACTGGAAAGAAGCTTTCTGAGAAACTGCTCTGTGTTCTGTTAATTCATCTCACAGGGATACATCTTTCCCTTCAAGAAGCCCTTCGCTAAGGCTGTTCTTGTGGAATTGGCAAAGAGATATTTGGAAGCCCATAGAGGGCTATGGTGAAAAAGGAAATATCTTCCGTTCAAAAATGGAAAGAAGCTTTCTGAGAAACTGCTCTGTGATCTCTTAATTCATCTCACAGAGTTACATCTTTCCCTTCAAGAAGCCTTTTGCTAAGGCTGTTCTTGTGGAATTCGCAAAGGGATATTTGGAAGCCCATAGAGGGCTATGGTGAAAAAGGAAATATTATCCGTTCAAAACTGGAAAGAAGCTTTCTGAGAAACTGCTCTGTGTTCTGTTAATTCATCTCACAGAGTTACATCTTTCCCTTCAAGAAGCCTTTCGCTAAGACTGTTATTTTGGAATTGGCAAATGGATATTTGGAAGCCCATAGAGGGCTATGGTGAAAAAGGAAATATCTTCCGTTCAAAACTGGAAAGAAGCTTTCTGAGAAACTGCTCTGTGTTCTGTTATTCATCTCACAGATTTACATCTTTCTCTTCAAGAAGCCTTTCGCTAAGGCTGTTCATGTGGAATTGGCAAAGGGATATTTGGAAGCCCATAGAGGGCTATGGTGAAAAAGGAAATATCTTCCGTTCAAAACTGGAAAGAAGCTTTCTGAGAAACTGCTCTGTGTTCTGTTAATTCATCTCACAGAGTTACATCTTTCCCTTCAAGAAGCCTTTCGCTAAGGCTGTTCTTGTGGAATTGGAAAAGGGATATTTGGAAGCCCATAGAGGGCTATGGTGAAAAAAGGAATATCTTCCGTTCAAAACTGGAAAGAAGCTTTCTGAGAAACTGCTCTGTGTTCTGTTAATTCATCTCACAGAGTTACATCTTTCCCTTCAAGAAGCCTTTCGCTAAGGCTGTTCTTGTGGAATTGGCAAAGGGATATTTGGAAGCCCATAGAGGGCTATGGTGAAAAAGGAAATATCTTCCGTTCAAACCTGGAAAGAAGCTTTCTGAGAAAATGTTCTGTGTTCTGTTAATTCATCTCACAGAGTTACATCTTTCCCCTCAAGAAGCCTTTCGCTAAGGCTGTTCTTGTGGAATTGGCAAAGGGATATTTGGAAGCCCATAGAGGGCTATGGTGAAAAAGGAAATACCTTCCGTTCAAAACTGGAAAGAAGCTTTCTGAGAAACTGCTCTGTGTTCTGTTAATTCATCTCACAGAGTTACATCTTTCCCTTCAAGAAGCCTTTTGCTAAGGCTGTTATTGTGGAATTGGCAAAGGGATATTTGGAAGCCCATAGAGGGCTATGGTGAAAAAGGAAATATCTTCCGTTCAAAACTGGAAAGAAGCTTTCTGAGAAACTGCTCTGTGTTCTGTTAATTCATCTCACAGAGTTACATCTTTCCCTTCAAGAAGACTTTCGCTAAGGCTGTTCTTGTGGAATTGGCAAAGGGATATATGGAAGCCCATAGAGGGCTATGGTGAAAAAGGAAATATCTTCCGTTCAACACTGGAAAGAAGCTTTCTTAGAAACTGCTCTGTGTTCTGTTAATTCATCTCACAGAGTTACATCTTTCCCTTCAAGAAGCCTTTCGCTAAGGCTGTTATTTTGGAATTGGCAAAGGGATATTTGGAAGCCCATAGAGGGCTATGGTGAAAAAGGAAATATCTTCCGTTCAAAACTGGAAAGAAGCTTTCTGAGAAACTGCTCTGTGTTCTGTTAATTCATCTCACAGAGTTACATCTTTCTCTTCAGGCAGCCTTTCGCTAAGGCTGTTCTTGTGGAATTGGCAAAGGGATATTTGGAAGCCCATAGAGGGCTATGGTGAAAAAGGAAATATCTTCCGTTCAAAACCGTAAAGAATCTTTCTGAGAAACTGCTCTGTGTTCTGTTAATTCATCTCACAGAGTTACATCTTTCCCCTCAAGAAGCCTTTCGCTAAGGCTGTTCTTGTGGAATTGGCAAAGGGATATTTGGAAGCCCATAGAGGGCTATGGTGAAAAAGGAAATACCTTCCGTTCAAAACTGGAAAGAAGCTTTCTGAGAAACTGCTCTGTGGTCTGTTAATTCATCTCACAGAGTTACATCTTTCCCTATAGAAGCCTTTCGCTAAGGCTGTTCTTGTGGAATTGGCAAAGAGATATTTGGAAGCCCATAGAGGGCTATGGTGAAAAAGGAAATACCTTCCGTTCAAAACTGGAAAGAAGCTTTCTGAGAAACTGCTCTGTGGTCTGTTAATTCATCTCACAGAGTTACATCTTTCCCTTCAAGAAGCCTTTCGCTAAGGCTGTTCTTGTGGAATTGGCAAAGGGATATTTGGAAGCCCATAGAGGGCTATGGTGAAAAAGGAAATATCTTCCGTTCAACACTGGAAAGAAGCTTTCTGAGAAACTGCTCTGTGTTCCGTTAATTCATCTCACAGAGTTACATCTTTCCCTTCAAGAAGCATATCGCTAAGGCAGTTCTTGTGGAATTGGCAAAGGGATATTTGGAAGCCCATAGAGGGCTATGGTGAAAAAGGGAATATCTTCCGTTCAAAACTGGAAAGAAGCTTTATGAGAAACTGCTCTGTGTTCTGTTAATTCATCTCACAGAGTTACATCTTTCCCTTGAAGAAGCCTTTCGCTAAGGCTGTTCTTGTGGAATTGGCAAAGGGATATTTGGAAGCCCAAAGAGGGCTATGTTGAAAAAGGAAATATCTTCCGTTCAACACTTGAAAGAAGCTTTCTGAGAAACTGCTCTGTGTTCTGTTAATTCATCTCACAGAGTTATATCTTTCCCTTCAAGAAGCCTTTTGCTAAGTCTGTTCTTGTGGAATTCGCAAAGGGATATTTGGAAGCCCATAGAGGGCTATGGTGAAAAAGGAAATATTATCCGTTCAAAACTGGAAAGAAGCTTTCTGAGAAACTGCTCTGTGTTCTGCTAATTCATCTCACAGAGTTACATCTTTCCCTTCAAGAAGCCTTTCGCTAAGGCTGTTCTTGTGGAATTGGCAAAGGGATATTTGGAAGCCCATAGAGGGCTATGGTGAAAAAGAAAATATCTTCCGTTCAAAACTGGAAAGAAGCTTTCTGAGAAACTGCTCTGTGTTCTGTTAATTCATCTCACAGAGTTACATCTTTCCCTTCAAGAAGCCTTTCGCTAAGACTGTTATTTTGGAATTGGCAAATGGATATTTGGAAGCCCATAGAGGGCTATGGTGAAAAAGGAAATATCTTCCGTTCAAAACTGGAAAGAAGCTTTCTGAGAAACTGCTCTGTGTTCTGTTATTCATCTCACAGATTTACATCTTTCTCTTCAAGAAGCCTTTCGCTAAGGCTGTTCATGTGGAATTGGCAAAGGGATATTTGGAAGCTCATAGAGGGCTATGGTGAAAAAGGAAATATCTTCCGTTCAAAACTGGAAAGAAGCTTTCTGAGAAACTGCTCTGTGTTCTGTTAATTCATCTCACAGAGTTACATCTTTCCCTTCAAGAAGCCTTTCGCTAAGGCTGTTCTTGTGGAATTGGAAAAGGGATATTTGGAAGCCCATAGAGGGCTATGGTGAAAAAAGGAATATCTTCCGTTCAAAACTGGAAAGAAGCTTTCTGAGAAACTGCTCTGTGTTCTGTTAATTCATCTCACAGAGTTACATCTTTCCCTTCAAGAAGCCTTTCGCTAAGGCTGTTATTGTGGAATTGGCAAAGGGATATTTGGAAGCCCATAGAGGGCTATGGTGAAAAAGGAAATATCTTCCGTTCAACACTGGAAAGAAGCTTTCTGAGAAACTGCTCTGTGTTCTGTTAATTCATCTCACAGAGTTATTTCTTTCCCTTCAAGAAGCCTTTCGCTAAGGCTGTTCTTGTGGAATTGGCAAAGGGATATTTGGAAGCCCATAGAGGGCTATGGTGAAAAAGGAAATATCTTCCGTTCAACACTTGAAAGAAGCTTTCTGAGAAACTGCTCTGTGTTCTGTTAATTCATCTCACAGAGTTATATCTTTCCCTTCAAGAAGCCTTTTGCTAAGGCTGTTCTTGTGGAATTCGCAAAGGGATATTTGGAAGCCCATAGAGGGCTATGGTGAAAAAGGAAATATTATCCGTTCAAAACTGGAAAGAAGCTTTCTGAGAAACTGCTCTGTGTTCTGCTAATTCATCTCACAGAGTTACATCTTTCCCTTCAAGAAGCCTTTCGCTAAGGCTGTTCTTGTGGAATTGGCAAAGGGATATTTGGAAGCCCATAGAGGGCTATGGTGAAAAAGAAAATATCTTCCGTTCAAAACTGGAAAGAAGCTTTCTTAGAAACTGCTCTGTGTTCTGTTAATTCATCTCACAGAGTTACATATTTCCCTTCAAGAAGCCTTTCGCTAAGACTGTTATTTTGGAATTGGAAAATGGATATTTGGAAGCCCATAGAGGGCTATGGTGAAAAAGGAAATACCTTCCGTTCAAAACTGGAAAGAAGCTTTCTGAGAAACTGCTCTGTGGTCTGTTAATTCATCTCACAGAGTTATATCTTTCCCTTCAACAAGCCTTTCGCTAAGGCTGTTCTTGTGGAATTGGCAAAGGGATATTTGGAAGCCCATAGAGGGCTATGGTCAAAAAGGAAATATCTTCCGTTCAACACTGGAAAGAAGCTTTCTGAGAAACTGCTCTGTGTTCCGTTATTTCATCTCACAGAGTTACATCTTTCCCTTCAAGAAGCATTTCGCTAAGGCAGTTCTTGTGGAATTGGCAAAGGAATATTGGGAAGCCCATAGAGGGCTATGGTGAAAAAGGAAATATCTTCCGTTCAAAACTGGAAAGAAGCTTTCTGAGAAACTGCTCTGTGTTCTGTTAATTCATCTCACAGAGATACATCTTTCCCTTCAAGAAGCCCTTCGCTAAGGCTGTTCTTGTGGAATTGGCAAAGGGATATTTGGAAGCCCATAGAGGGCTATGGTGAAAAAGGAAATATCTTCTGTTCAAAAATGGAAAGAAGCTTTCTGAGAAACTGCTCTGTGATCTGTTAATTCATCTCACAGAGTTACATCTTTCCCTTCAAGAAGCCTTTCGCTAAGGCTGTTCTTGTGGAATTGGCAAAGGGATATTTGGAAGCCCTTAGAGGGCTATGGTGAAAAAGGAAATATCTTCCGTTCAAAACTGGAAAGAAGCTTTCTGAGAATCTGCTCTGTGTTCTGTTAATTCATCTCACAGAGTTACATCTTTCTCTTCAAGAAGCCTTTCGCTAAGGCTGTTCTTGTGGAATTGGCAAAGGGATATTTGGAAGCCCATAGAGGGCTAAGGTGAAAAAGTAAATATCTTCCGTTCAAAACTGGAAAGAAGCTTTCTGAGAAACTGCTCTGTGTTCTGTTAATTCATCTCACAGTGTTACATCTTTCCCTTGAAGAAGCCTTTCGCTAAGGCTGTTCTTGTGGAATTGGCAAAGGGATATTTGGAAGCCCATAGAGGGCTATGGTGAAAAAGGGAATATCTTCCGTTCAAAACTGGAAAGAAGCTTTCTGAGAAACTGCTCTGTGTTCTGTTAATTCATCTCACAGAGATACATCTTTCCCTTCAAGAAGCCCTTCGCTAAGGCTGTTCTTGTGGAATTGGCAAAGAGATATTTGGAAGCCCAAAGAGGGCTATGGTGAAAAAGGAAATATCTTCCGTTCAAAAATGGAAAGAGGCTTTCTGAGAAACTGCTCTGTGATCTGTTAATTCATCTCACAGAGTTACATCTTTCCCTTCAAGAAGCGTTTCGCTAAGGCTGTTCATGTTGAATTGGCAAAGGGATATTTGGAAGCCCATAGAGGGCTATGGTGAAAAAGGAAATATCTTCCGTTCAAAACTGGAAAGAAGCTTTCTGAGAAACTGCTCTGTGTTCTGTTAATTCATCTCACAGAGTTACATCTTTCCCTTCAAGAAGCCTTTTGCTAAGGCTGTTATTGTGGAATTGGCAAAGGGATATTTGGAAGCCCATAGAGGGCTATGGTGAAAAAGCAAATATCTTCCGTTCAAAACTGGAAAGAAGCTTTCTGGGAAACTGCTCTGTGTTCTGTTAATTCATCTCACAGAGTTACATCTTTCCCTTCAAGAAGCCTTTCGATAAGGCTGTTCTTGTGGAATTGGCAAAGGGATATTTAGAAGCCCATAGAGGGCTATGGTGAAAAAGGAAATATCTTCCGTTCAAAACTGGAAAGAAGCTTTCTGAGAAACTGCTCTGTGTTCTGTTAATTCATCTCACAGAGTTACATGTTTCCCTTCAAGAAGCCTTTCGCTAAGGCTGTTCTTGTGAAATTGGCAAAGGGATATTTGGAAGCCCATAGAGGGCTAAGGTGAAAAAGGAAATATCTTCCGTTCAAAACTGGAAAGAAGCTTTCTGAGAAACTGCTCTGTGTTCTGTTAATTCATCACACACAGTTACATCTTTCTCTTCAGGAAGCCTTTCGCTAAGGCTGTTCTTGTGAAATTGGCAATGGGATATTTGGAAGCCCGTAGAGGGCTATGGAGAAAAAGGAAATATCTTCCATTCACAACTGGAAAGCAGCTTTCAGAGAAACTGCTCTGTGTTCTGTTAATTCATCTCACAGAGTTACATCTTACCCCTCAAGAAGCCTTTCGCTAAGTCTGTTCTTGTGGAATTGGCAAAGGGATATTTGGAAACCCATAGATTGCTATGGTGAAAAAGGAAATATCTTCCGTTCAACACTGGAAAGAAGCTTTCTGAGAAACTGCTCTGTGTTCTGTTAATTCATCTCACAGAGTTACAGCTTTCCCTTCAAGAAGCCTTTCGATAAGGCTGTTCTTGTGGAATTGTCAAAGGGATATTTGGAAGCCCATAGAGGGCTATGGTGAAAAAGGAAATATCTTCCGTTCAAAACTGGAAAGAAGCTTTCTGAGAAACTGCTCTGTGTTCTGTTAATTCATCTCACAGAGTTACATCTTTCCCTTCAAGAAGCCTTTCGCTAAGGCTCTTCTTGTGGAATTGGCAAAGGGATATTTGGAAGCCCATAGAGGGCTATGGTGAAAAAGGAAATATCTTCCGTTCAAAACTGGAAAGAAGATTTCTGAGAAACTGCTATGTGTTCTGTTAATTCGTCTCACATTGTTACATCTTTCCTTTCAAGAAACGTTTCGCTAAAGCTGTTCTTGTGGAATTGGAAAGTGGATACTTGGAAGCCCATAGAGGGCTATGGTGAAAAAGGAAATATCTTCCGTTCAAAACTGGAAAGAAGCTTTCTGAGAAACTGCTCTGTGTTCTGTTAATTCATCTCACAGTGTTACATCTTTCCCTTCAAGAAGCCTTTCGCTAAGGCTGTTCTTGTGGAATTGGCAAAGGGATATTTGGAAGCCCATAGAGGGCTATGGTGAAAAAGGAAATATCTTCCGTTCAAAACGGGAAAGAAGCTGTCTGAGAAACTGCTCTGTGTTCTGTTAATTCATCTCACAGAGTTACATCTTTCCCTTCAAGAAGCCTTTCGCTAAGGCTGTTCTTGTGGAATTGGCAAAGGGATATTTGGAAGCCCATAGAGGGCTATGGTGACAAAGGAAATATCTTCCGTTCAAAACTGGAAAGAAGCTTTCTGAGAAACTGCTCTGTGTTCTGTTAATTCATCTCACAGAGTTACATCTTTCCCTTCAAGAAGCCTTTTGCTAAGGCTGTTATTGTGGAATTGGCAAAGGGATATTTGGAAGCCCCTAGAGGGCTATGGTGAAAAAGGAAATATATTCCGTTCAAAACTGGAAAGAAGCTTTCTGAGAAACTGCTCTGTGTTCTGCTAATTCATCTCACAGAGTTACATCTTTCCCTTCAAGAAGACTTTCGCTAAGGCTATTCTTGTGGAATTGGCAAAGGGATATTTGGAAGCCCATAGAGGGCTATGGTGAAAAAGGAAATATCTTCCGTTCAAAACTGGAAAGAAGCTTTCTTAGAAACTGCTCTGTGTTCTGTTAATTCATCTCACAGAGTTACATCTTTCCCTTCAAGAAGCCTTTCGCTAAGGCTGTTATTTTGGAATAGGCAAAGGGATATTTGGAAGCCCATAGAGGGCTATGGTGAAAAAGGAAATATCTTCCGTTCAAAACCGTAAAGAAGCTTTCTGAGAAACTGCTCTGTGTTCTGTTAATTCATCTCACAGAGTTACATCTTTCCCTTCAAGAAGACTTTCGCTAAGGCTGTTCTTGTGGAATTGGCAAAGGGATATTTGGAAGCCCATAGAGGGCTATGGTGAAAAAGGAAATATCTTCCGTTCAAAACTGGAAAGAAGCTTTCTGAGAAACTGCTCTGTGTTCTGTTAATTCATCTCACAGAGTTACATCTTTCCCTTCAAGAAGCCTTTCGCTAAGGCTGTTCTTGTGGAATTGGAAAAGGGATATTTGGAAGCCCATAGAGGGCTATGGTGAAAAAAGGAATATCTTCCGTTCAAAACTGGAAAGAAGCTTTCTGAGAAACTGCTCTGTGTTCTGTTAATTCATCTCACAGAGTTACATCTTTCCCTTCAAGAAGCCTTTCGCTAAGGCTGTTCTTGTGGAATTGGCAAAGGGATATTTGGAAGCCCATAGAGGGCTATGGTGAAAAAGGAAATATCTTCCGTTCAAAACCGTAAAGAAGCTTTCTGAGAAACTGCTCTGTGTTCTGTTAATTCATCTCACAGAGTTACATCTTTCCCTTCAAGAAGCCTTTCGCTAAGGCTGTTCTTGTGGAATTGGCAAAGGGATATTTGGAAGCCCATAGAGGGCTATGGTGAAAAAGGAAATATCTTCCGTTCAAAACTAGAAAGAAGCTTTCTGAGAAACTGCTCTGTGTTCTGTTAATTCATCTCACAGAGATACATCTTTCCCTTCAAGAAGCCCTTCGCTAAGGCTGTTCTTGTGGAATTGGCAAAGGGATATTTGGAAGCCCATAGAGGGCTACGGTGAAAAAGGAAATATCTTCTGTTCAAAAATGGAAAGAAGCTTTCTGAGAAACTTCTCTGTGATCTGTTAATTCATCTCACAGAGTTACATCTTTCCCTTCAAGAACCCTTTCGCTAAGGCTGTTCTTGTGGAATTGGCAAAGGGATATTTGGAAGCCCTTAGAGGGCTATGGTGAAAAAGGAAATATCTTCCGTTCAAAACTGGAAAGAAACTTTCTGAGAAACTGCTCTGTGTTCTGTTAATTCATCTCACAGAGTTACATCTTTCCCTTCAAGAAGCCTTTCGCTAAGGCTGTTCTTGTGGAATTGGCAAAGGGATATTTGGAAGCCCATAGAGGGCTAAGGTGAAAAAGGAAATATCTTCCGTTCAAAACTGGAAAGAAGCTTTCTGAGAAACTGCTCTGTGTTCTGTTAATTCATCTCACAGTGTTACATCTTTCCCTTGAAGAAGCCTTTCGCTAAGGCTGTTCTTGTGGAATTGGCAAAGGGATATTTGGAAGCCCAAAGAGGGCTATGTTGAAAAAGGAAATATCTTCCGTTCAAAACTGGAAAGAAGCTGTCTGAGAAACTGCTCTGTGTTCTGTTAATTCATCTCACAGAGTTACATCTTTCCCTTCAAGAAGCCTTTCGCTAAGGCTGTTCTTGTGGAATTGGCAAAGGGATATTTGGAAGCCCATAGAGGGCTATGGTGACAAAGGAAATATCTTCCGTTCAAAACTGGAAAGAAGCTTTCTGAGAAACTGCTCTGTGTTCTGTTAATTCATCTCACAGAGTTACATCTTTCCCTTCAAGAAGCCTTTTGCTAAGGCTTTTATTGTGGAATTGGCAAAGGGATATTTGGAAGCCCATAGAGGGCTATGGTGAAAAAGGAAATATATTCCGTTCAAAACTGGAAAGAAGCTTTCTGAGAATCTGCTCTGTGTTCTGCTAATTCATCTCACAGAGTTACATCTTTCCCTTCAAGAAGACTTTCGCTAAGGCTGTTCTTGTGGAATTGGCAAAGGGATATTTGGAAGCCCATAGAGGGCTATGGTGAAAAAGGAAATATCTTCCGTTCAAAACTGGAAAGAAGCTTTCTTAGAAACTGCTCTGTGTTCTGTTAATTCATCTCACAGAGTTACATCTTTCCCTTCAAGAAGCCTTTCGCTAAGGCTGTTATTTTGGAATTGGCAAAGGGATATTTGGAAGCCCATAGAGGGCTATGGTGTAAAAGGAAATATCTTCCGTTCAAAACCGTAAAGAAGCTTTCTGAGAAACTGCTCTGTGTTCTGTTAATTCATCTCACAGAGTTACATCTTTACCTTCAAGAAGCCTTTCGCTAAGGCTGTTCTTGTGGAATTGGCAAAGGGATATTTGGAAGCCCATACAGGGCTATGGTGAAAAAGGAAATATCTTCCGTTCAAAACAGGAAAGAAGCTTTCTGAGAAACTGCTCTGTGTTCTGTTAATTCATCTCACAGAGTTACATCTTTCCCTTCAAGAAGCCTTTCGCTACGGCTGTTCTTGTGGAATTGGAAAAGGGATATTTGGAAGCCCATAGAGGGCTATGGTGAAAAAAGGAATATCTTCCGTTCAAAACTGGAAAGAAGCTTTCTGAGAAACTGCTCTGTGTTCTGTTAATTCATCTCACAGAGTTACATCTTTCCCTTCAAGAAGCCTTTCGCTAAGGCTGTTCTTGTGGAATTGGCAAAGGGATATTTGGAAGCCCATAGAGGGCTATGGTGAAAAAGGAAATATCTTCCGTTCAACACTGGAAAGAAGCTTTCTGAGAAACTGCTCTGTGTTCTGTTAATTCATCTCACAGAGTTACATCTTTCCCTTCAAGAAGCCTTTCGCTAAGGCTGTTCTTGTGGAATTGGCAAAGGGATATTTGGAAGCCCATAGAGGGCTATGGTGAAAAAGGAAATATCTTCCGTTCAAAACTGGAAAGAAGCTTTCTGAGAAACTGCTCTGTGTTCTGTTAATTCATCTCACAGAGTTACAACTTTCCCTTCAAGAAGCCTTTCGCTAAGGCTGTTCTTGTGGAATTGGCAAAGGGATATTTGGAAGCCCATAGAGGGCTATGGTGAAAAAGGAAATACCTTCCGTTCAAAACCGGAAAGAAGCTTTCTGAGAAACTGCTCTGTGGTCTGTTAATTCATCTCACAGAGTTACATCTTTCCCTTCAAGAAGCCTTTCGCTAAGGCTGTTCTTGTGGAATTGGCAAAGGGATATTTGGAAGCCCATAGAGGGCTATGGTGAAAAAGGAAATATCTTCCGTTCAACACTGGAAAGAAGCTTTCTGAGAAACTGCTCTGTGTTCCGTTAATTCATCTCACAGAGTTACATCTTTCCCTTCAAGAAGCATATCGCTAAGGCAGTTCTTGTGGAATTGGCAAAGGGATATTTGGAAGCCCATAGAGGGCTATGGTGAAAAAGGAAATATGTTCCGTTCAAAACTGGAAAGAAGCTTTCTGAGAAACTGCTCTGTGTTCTGCTAATTCATCTCACAGAGTTACATCTTTCCCTTCAAGAAGCCTTTCGCTAAGGCTGTTCTTGTGGAATTGGCAAAGGGATATTTGGAAGCCCATAGAGGGCTATGGTGAAAAAGGAAATATCTTCCGTTCAACACTGGAAAGAAGCTTTCTGAGAAACTGCTCTGTGTTCTGTTAATTCATCTCACAGAGATACATCTTTCCCTTTCAAGAAGCCTTTTGCTAAGGCTGTTCTTGTGGAATTGGCAAAGGGATATTTGGAAGCCCATAGAGGGCTATGGTGAAAAAGGGAATATCTTCCGTTCAAAACTGGAAAGAAGCTTTCTTAGAAACTGCTCTGTGTTCTGTTAATTCATCTCACAGAGTTACATCTTTCCCTTGAAGAAGCCTTTCGCTAAGGCTGTTCTTGTGGAATTGGCAAAGGGATATTTGGAAGCCCCTAGAGGGCTATGGTGAAAAAGGAAATATCTTCCGTTCAACACTTGAAAGAAGCTTTCTGAGAAACTGCTCTGTGTTCTGTTAATTCATCTCACAGAGTTATATCTTTCCCTTCAAGAAGCCTTTTGCTAAGGCTGTTCTTGTGGAATTCGCAAAGGGATATTTGGAAGCCCATAGAGGGCTATGGTGAAAAAGGAAATATTATCCGTTCAAAACTGGAAAGAAGCTTTCTGAGAAACTGCTCTGTGTTCTGCTAATTCATCTCACAGAGTTACATCTTTCCCTTCAAGAAGCCTTTCGATAAGGCTGTTCTTGTGGAATTGGCAAAGGGATATTTGGAAGCCCATAGAGGGCTATGGTGAAAAAGAAAATATCTTCCGTTCAAAACTGGAAAGAAGCTTTCTTAGAAACTGCTCTGTGTTCTGTTAATTCATCTCACAGAGTTACATCTTTCCCTTCAAGAAGCCTTTCGCTAAGACTGTTATTTTGGAATTGGCAAATGGATATTTGGAAGCCCTTAGAGGGCTATGGTGAAAAAGGAAATATCTTCCGTTCAAAACTGGAAAGAAGCTTTCTGAGAAACTGCTCTGTGTTCTGTTATTCATCTCACAGATTTACATCTTTGTCTTCAAGAAGCCTTTCGCTAAGGCTGTTCATGTGGAATTGGCAAAGGGATATTTGGAAGCCCATAGAGGGCTATGGTGAAAAAGGAAATATCTTCCGTTCAAAACTGGAAAGAAGCTTTCTGAGAAACTGCTCTGTGTTCTGTTAATTCATCTCACAGAGTTACATCTTTCCCTTCAAGAAGCCTTTCGCTAAGGCTGTTCTTGTGGAATTGGAAAAGGGATATTTGGAAGCCCATAGAGGGCTATGGTGAAAAAAGGAATATCTTCCGTTCAAAACTGGAAAGAAGCTTTCTGAGAAACTGCTCTGTGTTCTGTTAATTCATCTCACAGAGTTACATCTTTCCCTTCAAGAAGCCTTTCGCTAAGGCTGTTATTGTGGAATTGGCAAAGGGATATTTGGAAGCCCATAGAGGGCTATGGTGAAAAAGGAAATATCTTCCGTTCATACCTGGAAAGAAGCTTTCTGAGAAACTGCTTTGTGTTCTGTTAATTCATCTCACAGAGTTACATCTTTCCCCTCAAGAAGCCTTTCGCTAAGGCAGTTCTTGTGGAATTGGCAAAGGGATATTTGGAAGCCCATAGAGGGCTATGGTGAAAAAGGAAATACCTTCCGTTCAAAACTGGAAAGAAGCTTTCTGAGAAACTGCTCTGTGGTCTGTTAATTCATCTCACAGAGTTATATCTTTCCCTTCAACAAGCCTTTCGCTAAGGCTGTTCTTGTGGAATTGGCAAAGGGATATTTGGAAGCCCATAGAGGGCTATGGTCAAAAAGGAAATATCTTCCGTTCAACACTGGAAAGAAGCTTTCTGAGAAACTGCTCTGTGTTCCGTTATTTCATCTCACAGAGTTACATCTTTCCCTTCAAGAAGCATTTCGCTAAGGCAGTTCTTGTGGAATTGGCAAAGGAATATTTGGAAGCCCATAGAGGGCTATGGTGAAAAAGGAAATATCTTCCGTTCAAAACTGGAAAGAAGCTTTCTGAGAAACTGCTCTGTGTTCTGTTAATTCATCTCACAGAGATTCATCTTTCCCTTCAAGAAGCCCTTCGCTAAGGCTGTTCTTGTGGAATTGGCAAAGGGATATTTGGAAGCCCATAGAGGGCTACGGTGAAAAAGGAAATATCTTCTGTTCAAAAATGGAAAGAAGCTTTCTGAGAAACTGCTCTGTGATCTGTTAATTCATCTCACAGAGTTACATCTTTCCCTTCAAGAAGCCTTTCGCTAAGGCTGTTCTTGTGGAATTGGCAAAGGGATATTTGGAAGCCCTTAGAGGGGTATGGTGAAAAAGGAAATATCTTCCGTTCAAAACTGGAAAGAAGCTTTCTGAGAAACTGCTCTGTGTTCTGTTAATTCATCTCACAGAGTTACATCTTTCCCTTCAAGAAGCCTTTCGCTAAGGCTGTTCTTGTGGAATTGGCAAAGAGATATTTGGAAGCCCATAGAGGGCTATGGTGAAAAAGGAAATATCTTCCGTTCAAAACTGGAAATAAGCTTTCTGAGAAACTGCTCTGTGTTCTGTTAATTCATCTCACAGAGATACATCTTTCCCTTCAAGAAGCCCTTCGCAAAGGCTGTTCTTGTGGAATTGGCAAAGAGATATTTGGAAGCCCATAGAGGGCTATGGTGAAAAAGGAAATATCTTCCGTTCAAAAATGGAAAGAAGCTTTCTGAGAAACTGCTCTGTGATCTGTTAATTCATCTCACAGAGTTACATCTTTCCCTTCAAGAAGCGTTTCGCTAAGGCTGTTCTTGTTGAATTGGCAAAGGGATATTTGGAAGCCCATAGAGGGCTATGGTGAAAAAGGAAATATCTTCCGTTCAAAACTGGAAAGAAGCTTTCTGAGAAACTACTCTGTGTTCTGTTAATTCATCTCACAGAGTTACATCTTTCACTTCAAGAAGCCTTTTGCTAAGGCTGTTATTGTGGAATTGGCAAAGGGATATTTGGAAGCCCATAGAGGGCTATGGTGAAAAAGCAAATATCTTCCGTTCAAAACTGGAAAGAAGCTTTCTGGGAAACTGCTCTGTGTTCTGTTAATTCATCTGACAGAGTTACATCTTTCTCTTCAAGAAGCCTTTCGATAAGGCTGTTCTTGTGGAATTGGCAAAGGGATATTTAGAAGCCCATAGAGGGCTATGGTGAAAAAGGAAATATCTTCCGTTCAAAACTGGAAAGAAGCTTTCTGAGAAACTGCTCTGTGTTCTGTTAATTCATCTCACAGAGTTACATGTTTCCCTTCAAGAAGCCTTTCGCTAAGGCTGTTCTTGTGAAATTGGCAAAGGGATATTTGGAAGCCCATAGAGGGCTAAGGTGAAAAAGGAAATATCTTCCGTTCAAAACTGGAAAGAAGCTTTCTGAGAAACTGCTCTGTGTTCTGTTAATTCATCACACACAGTTACATCTTTCTCTTCAGGAAGCCTTTCGCTAAGGCTGTTCTTGTGGAATTGGCAATGGGATATTTGGAAGCCCGTAGAGGGCTATGGAGAAAAAGGAAATATCTTCCGTTCACAACTGGAAAGCAGCTTTCAGAGAAACTGCTCTGTGTTCTGTTAATTCATCTCACAGAGTTACATCTTACCCCTCAAGAAGCCTTTCGCTAAGTCTGTTCTTGTGGAATTGGCAAAGGGATATTTGGAAACCCATAGATTGCTATGGTGAAAAAGGAAATATCTTCCGTTCAACACTGGAAAGAAGCTTTCTGAGAAACTGCTCTGTGTTCTGTTAATTCATCTCACAGAGTTACAGCTTTCCCTTCAAGAAGCCTTTCGATAAGGCTGTTCTTGTGGAATTGTCAAAGGGATATTTGGAAGCCCATAGAGGGCTATGGTGAAAAAGGAAATATCTTCCGTTCAAAACTGGAAAGAAGCTTTCTGAGAAACTGCTCTGTGTTCTGTTAATTCATCTCACAGAGTTACATCTTTCCCTTCAAGAAGCCTTTCGCTAAGGCTCTTCTTGTGGAATTGGCAAAGGGATATTTGGAAGCCCATAGAGGGCTATGGTGAAAAAGGAAATATCTTCCGTTCAAAACTGGAAAGAAGCTTTCTGAGAAACTGCTCTGTGTTCTGTTAATTCGTCTCACATTGTTACATCTTTCCTTTCTAGAAACGTTTCGCTAAAGCTGTTCTTGTGGAATTGGAAAGGGGATACTTGGAAGCCCATAGAGGGCTATGGTGAAAAAGGAAATATCTTCCGTTCAAAACTGGAAAGAAGCTTTCTGAGAAACTGCTCTGTGTTCTGTTAATTCATCTCACAGAGTTACATCTTTCCCTTCAAGAAGCCTTTCGCTAAGGCTGTTCTTGTGGAATTGGCAAAGGGATATTTGGAAGCCCATAGAGGGCTATGGTGAAAAAGGAAATATCTTCCGTTCAACACTGGAAAGAAGCTTTCTGAGAAACTGCTCTGTGTTCTGTTAATTCATCTCACAGAGATACATCTTTCCCTTCAAGAAACCTTTTGCTAAGGCTGTTCTTGTGGAATTGGCAAAGGGATATTTGGAAGCCCATAGAGGGCTATGGTGAAAAAGGGAATATCTTCCGTTCAAAACTGGAAAGAAGCTTTATGAGAAACTGCTCTGTGTTCTGTTAATTCATCTCACAGAGTTACATCTTTCCCTTGAAGAAGCCTTTTGCTAAGGCGGTTATTGTGGAATTGGCAAAGGGATATTTGGAAGCCCCTAGAGGGCTATGGTGAAAAAGGAAATATATTCCGTTCAAAACTGGAAAGAAGCTTTCTGAGAAACTGCTCTGTGTTCAGCTAATTCATCTCACAGAGTTACATCTTTCCCTTCAAGAAGCCTTTCGCTAAGGCTGTTCTTGTGGAATTGGCAAAGGGATATTTGGAAGCCCATAGAGGGCTATGGTGAAAAAGGAAATATCTTCCGTTCAACACTGGAAAGAAGCTTTCTGAGAAACTGCTCTGTGTTCCGTTAATTCATCTCACAGAGTTACATCTTTCCCTTCAAGAAGCATATCGCTAAGGCAGTTGTTGTGGAATTGGCAAAGGGATATTTGGAAGCCCATAGAGGGCTATGGTGAAAAAGGAAATATGTTCCGTTCAAAACTGGAAAGAAGCTTTCTGAGAAACTGCTCTGTGTTCTGCTAATTCATCTCACAGAGTTACATCTTTCCCTTCAAGAAGCCTTTCGCTAAGGCTGTTCTTGTGGAATTGGCAAAGGGATATTTGGAAGCCCATAGAGGGCTATGGTGAAAAAGGAAATATCTTCCGTTCAACACTGGAAAGAAGCTTTCTGAGAAACTGCTCTGTGTTCTGTTAATTCATCTCACAGAGATACATCTTTCCCTTTCAAGAAGCCTTTTGCTAAGGCTGTTCTTGTGGAATTGGCAAAGGGATATTTGGAAGCCCATAGAGGGCTATGGTGAAAAAGGGAATATCTTCCGTTCAAAACTGGAAAGAAGCTTTATGAGAAACTGCTCTGTGTTCTGTTAATTCATCTCACAGAGTTACATCTTTCCCTTGAAGAAGCCTTTCGCTAAGGCTGTTCTTGTGGAATTGGCAAAGGGATATTTGGAAGCCCATAGAGGGCTATGGTGAAAAAGGAAATATCTTCCGTTCAACACTTGAAAGAAGCTTTCTGAGAAACTGCTCTGTGTTCTGTTAATTCATCTCACAGAGTTATATCTTTCCCTTCAAGAAGCCTTTTGCTAAGGCTGTTCTTGTGGAATTCGCAAAGGGATATTTGGAAGCCCATAGAGGGCTATGGTGAAAAAGGAAATATTATCCGTTCAAAACTGGAAAGAAGCTTTCTGAGAAACTGCTCTGTGTTCTGCTAATTCATCTCACAGAGTTACATCTTTCCCTTCAAGAAGCCTTTCGATAAGGCTGTTCTTGTGGAATTGGCAAAGGGATATTTGGAAGCCCATAGAGGGCTATGGTGAAAAAGAAAATATCTTCCGTTCAAAACTGGAAAGAAGCTTTCTTAGAAACTGCTCTGTGTTCTGTTAATTCATCTCACAGAGTTACATCTTTCCCTTCAAGAAGCCTTTCGCTAAGACTGTTATTTTGGAATTGGCAAATGGATATTTGGAAGCCCTTAGAGGGCTATGGTGAAAAAGGAAATATCTTCCGTTCAAAACTGGAAAGAAGCTTTCTGAGAAACTGCTCTGTGTTCTGTTATTCATCTCACAGATTTACATCTTTGTCTTCAAGAAGCCTTTCGCTAAGGCTGTTCATGTGGAATTGGCAAAGGGATATTTGGAAGCCCATAGAGGGCTATGGTGAAAAAGGAAATATCTTCCGTTCAAAACTGGAAAGAAGCTTTCTGAGAAACTGCTCTGTGTTCTGTTAATTCATCTCACAGAGTTACATCTTTCCCTTCAAGAAGCCTTTCGCTAAGGCTGTTCTTGTGGAATTGGAAAAGGGATATTTGGAAGCCCATAGAGGGCTATGGTGAAAAAAGGAATATCTTCCGTTCAAAACTGGAAAGAAGCTTTCTGAGAAACTGCTCTGTGTTCTGTTAATTCATCTCACAGAGTTACATCTTTCCCTTCAAGAAGCCTTTCGCTAAGGCTGTTATTGTGGAATTGGCAAAGGGATATTTGGAAGCCCATAGAGGGCTATGGTGAAAAAGGAAATATCTTCCGTTCATACCTGGAAAGAAGCTTTCTGAGAAACTGCTCTGTGTTCTGTTAATTCATCTCACAGAGTTACATCTTTCCCCTCAAGAAGCCTTTCGCTAAGGCAGTTCTTGTGGAATTGGCAAAGGGATATTTGGAAGCCCATAGAGGGCTATGGTGAAAAAGGAAATACCTTCCGTTCAAAACTGGAAAGAAGCTTTCTGAGAAACTGCTCTGTGGTCTGTTAATTCATCTCACAGAGTTATATCTTTCCCTTCAACAAGCCTTTCGCTAAGGCTGTTCTTGTGGAATTGGAAAAGGGATATTTGGAAGCCCATAGAGGGCTATGGTCAAAAAGGAAATATCTTCCGTTCAACACTGGAAAGAAGCTTTCTGAGAAACTGCTCTGTGTTCCGTTATTTCATCTCACAGAGTTACATCTTTCCCTTCAAGAAGCATTTCGCTAAGGCAGTTCTTGTGGAATTGGCAAAGGAATATTTGGAAGCCCATAGAGGGCTATGGTGAAAAAGGAAATATCTTCCGTTCAAAACTGGAAAGAAGCTTTCTGAGAAACTGCTCTGTGTTCTGTTAATTCATCTCACAGAGATTCATCTTTCCCTTCAAGAAGCCCTTCGCTAAGGCTGTTCTTGTGGAATTGGCAAAGGGATATTTGGAAGCCCATAGAGGGCTACGGTGAAAAAGGAAATATCTTCTGTTCAAAAATGGAAAGAAGCTTTCTGAGAAACTGCTCTGTGATCTGTTAATTCATCTCACAGAGTTACATCTTTCCCTTCAAGAAGCCTTTCGCTAAGGCTGTTCTTGTGGAATTGGCAAAGGGATATTTGGAAGCCCTTAGAGGGCTATGGTGAAAAAGGAAATATCTTCCGTTCAAAACTGGAAAGAAGCTTTCTGAGAAACTGCTCTGTGTTCTGTTGATTCATCTCACAGAGTTACATCTTTCCCTTCAAGAAGCCTTTCGCTAAGGCTGTTCTTGTGGAATTGGCAAAGGGATATTTGGAAGCCCATAGAGGGCTAAGGTGAAAAAGTAAATATCTTCCGTTCAAAACTGGAAAGAAGCTTTCTGAGAAACTGCTCTGTGTTCTGTTAATTCATCTCACAGTGTTACATCTTTCCCTTGAGAAGCCTTTCGCTAAGGCTGTTCTTGTGGAATTGGAAAAGGGATATTTGGAAGCCCATAGAGGGCTATGGTGAAAAAAGGAATATCTTCCGTTCAAAACTGGAAAGAAGCTTTCTGAGAAACTGCTCTGTGTTCTGTTAATTCATCTCACAGAGTTACATCTTTCCCTTCAAGAAGCCTTTCGCTAAGGCTGTTCTTGTGGAATTGGCAAAGGGATATTTGGAAGCCCATAGAGGGCTATGGTGAAAAAGGAAATATCTTCCGTTCAAAACTGGAAAGAAGCTTTCTGAGAAACTGCTCTGTGTTCTGTTAATTCATCTCACAGAGTTACATCTTTCCCTTCAAGAAGCCTTTCGCTAAGGCTGTTCTTGTGGAATTGGCAAAGGGATATTTGGAAGCCCTTAGAGGGCTATGGTGAAAAAGGAAATATCTTCCGTTCAAAACTGGAAAGAAGCTTTCTGAGAAACTGCTCTGTGTTCTGTTAATTCATCTCACAGAGATACATCTTTCCCTTCAAGAAGCCCTTCGCTAAGGCTGTTCTTGTGGAATTGGCAAAGGGATATTTGGAAGCCCATAGAGGGCTACGGTGAAAAAGGAAATATCTTCTGTTCAAAAATGGAAAGAAGCTTTCTGAGAAACTGCTCTGTGATCTGTTAATTCATCTCACAGAGTTACATCTTTCCCTTCAAGAAGCCTTTCGCTAAGGCTGTTCTTGTGGAATTGGCAAAGGGATATTTGGAAGCCCTTAGAGGGCTATGGTGAAAAAGGAAATATCTTCCGTTCAAAACTGGAAAGAAACTTTCTGAGAAACTGCTCTGTGTTCTGTTAATTCATCTCACAGAGTTACATCTTTCCCTTGAAGAAGCCTTTCGCTAAGGCTGTTCTTGTGGAATTGGCAAAGGGATATTTGGAAGCCCATAGAGGGCTATGGTGAAAAAGGAAATATCTTCCGTTCAAAACTGGAAAGAAGCTTTCTGAGAAACTGCTCTGTGTTCTGTTAATTCATCTCACAGTGTTACATCTTTCCCTTGAAGAAGCCTTTCGCTAAGGCTGTTCTTGTGGAATTGGCAAAGGGATATTTGGAAGCCCATAGAGGGCTATGTTGAAAAAGGAAATATCTTCCGTTCAAAACTGGAAAGAAGCTGTCTGAGAAACTGCTCTGTGTTCTGTTAATTCATCTCACAGAGTTACATCTTTCCCTTCAAGAAGCCTTTCGCTAAGGCTGTTCTTGTGGAATTGGCAAAGGGATATTTGGAAGCCCATAGAGGGCTATGGTGACAAAGGAAATATCTTCCGTTCAAAACTAGAAAGAAGCTTTCTGAGAAACTGCTCTGTGTTCTGTTAATTCATCTCACAGAGTTACATCTTTCCCTTCAAGAAGCCTTTTGCTAAGGCTTTTATTGTGGAATTGGCAAAGGGATATTTGGAAGCCCATAGAGGGCTATGGTGAAAAAGGAAATATATTCCGTTCAAAACTGGAAAGAAGCTTTCTGAGAAACTGCTCTGTGTTCTGCTAATTCATCTCACAGAGTTACATCTTTCCCTTCAAGAAGACTTTCGCTAAGGCTGTTCTTGTGGAATTGGCAAAGGGATATTTGGAAGCCCATAGAGGGCTATGGTGAAAAAGGAAATATGTTCCGTTCAAAACTGGAAAGAAGCTTTCTTAGAAACTGCTCTGTGTTCTGTTAATTCATCTCACAGAGTTACATCTTTCCCTTCAAGAAGCCTTTCGCTAAGGCTGTTATTTTGGAATTGGCAAAGGGATATTTGGAAGCCCATAGAGGGCTATGGTGTAAAAGGAAATATCTTCCGTTCAAAACCGTAAAGAAGCTTTCTGAGAAACTGCTCTGTGTTCTGTTAATTCATCTCACAGAGTTACATCTTTCCCTTCAAGAAGCCTTTCGCTAAGGCTGTTCTTGTGGAATTGGCAAAGGGATATTTGGAAGCCCATACAGGGCTATGGTGAAAAAGGAAATATCTTCCGTTCAAAACTGGAAAGAAGCTTTCTGAGAAACTGCTCTGTGTTCTGTTAATTCATCTCACAGAGTTACATCTTTCCCTTCAAGAAGCCTTTCGCTAAGGCTGTTCTTGTGGAATTGGAAAAGGGATATTTGGAAGCCCATAGAGGGCTATGGTGAAAAAAGGAATATCTTCCGTTCAAAACTGGAAAGAAGCTTTCTGAGAAACTGCTCTGTGTTCTGTTAATTCATCTCACAGAGTTACATCTTTCCCTTCAAGAAGCCTTTCGCTAAGGCTGTTCTTGTGGAATTGGCAAAGGGATATTTGGAAGCCCATAGAGGGCTATGGTGAAAAAGGAAATATCTTCCGTTCAACACTGGAAAGAAGCTTTCTGAGAAACTGCTCTGTGTTCTGTTAATTCATCTCACAGAGTTACATCTTTCCCCTCAAGAAGCCTTTCGCTAAGGCTGTTCTTGTGGAATTGGCAAAGGGATATTTGGAAGCCCATAGAGGGCTATGCTGAAAAAGGAAATACCTTCCGTTCAAAACTGGAAAGAAGCTTTCTGAGAAACTGCTCTGTGTTCTGTTAATTCATCTCACATAGTTACATCTTTCTCTTCAGGAAGCCTTTCGCTAAGGCTGTTCTTTTGGAATTGGCAAAGGGATATTTGGAAGCCCATAGAGGGCTATGGTGAAAAAGGAAATATCTTCCGTTCAAAACCGTAAAGAAGCTTTCTGAGAAACCGCTCTGTGTTCTGTTAATTCATCTCACAGAGTTACATCTTTCCCTTCAAGAAGCCTTTCGCTAAGGCTGTTCTTGTGGAATTGGCAAAGGGATATTTGGAAGCCCATAGAGGGCTATGGTGAAAAAGGAAATATCTTCCGTTCAAAACTGGAAAGAAGCTTTCTGAGAAACTGCTCTGTGTTCTGTTAATTCATCTCACAGAGTTACAACTTTCCCTTCAAGAAGCCTTTCGCTAAGGCTGTTCTTGTGGAATTGGCAAAGGGATATTTGGAAGCCCATAGAGGGCTATGGTGAAAAAGGAAATATCTTCCGTTCAAAACTGGAAAGAAGCTTTCTGAGAAACTGCTCTGTGTTCTGTTAATTCATCTCAAAGAGTTACATCTTTCCCTTCAAGAAGCCTTTCGCTAAGGCTGTTCTTGTGGAATTGGCAAAGGGATATTTGGAAGCCCTTAGAGGGCTATGGTGAAAAAGGAAATATCTTCCATTCAAAACTGGAAAGAAGTTTTCTGAGAAACTGCTCTGTGTTCTGTTAATTCATCTCTCAGAGATAAATCTTTCCCTTCAAGAAGCCTTTCGCTAAGGCTGTTCTTGTGGAATTGGCAAAGGGATATTTGGAAGCCCATAGAGGGCTATGGTGAAAAAGGAAATATCTTCCGTTCAAAACTGGAAAGAAGCTTTCTGAGAAACTGCTCTGTGTTCTGTTAATTCGTCTCACAGTGTTACATCTTTCCTTTCAAGAAACCTTTCGCTAAACCTGTTCTTGTGGAATTGGCAAGGGGATATTTGGAAGCCCATAGAGGGCTATGGTGAAAAAGGAAATATCTTCCGTTCAAAACTGGAAAGAAGCTTTCTGAGAAACTGCTCTGTGTTCTGTTAATTCATTTCACAGTGTTACATCTTTCCCTTCAGGAAGCCTTTCGCTAAAGCTGTTCTTGTGGAATTGGCAAATGGATATTTGGAAGCCCATAGAGGTCTATGGTGAAAAAGGAAATATATTCCGTTCAAAACTGGAAAGAAGCTTTCTGAGAAACTGCTCTGTGTTCTGTTAATTCATCTCACAGAGTTATATCTTTCCCTTCAAGAAGCCTTTCGCTAAGGCTGTTCTTGTGGAATTGGCAAAGGGATATTTGGAAGCCCATAGAGGGCTATGGTGTAAAAGGAAATATCTTCCGTTCAAAACTGGAAAGAAGCTTTCTGAGAAACTGCTCTGTGTTCTGTTAATTCATCTCACAGAGTTACATCTTTCACTTCAAGAAGCCTTTCGCTAAGGCTGTTCTTGTGGATTTGGCAAAGGGATATTTGGAAGCCCATAGAGAGCTATGGTGAAAAACGAAATATCTTCCGTTCAAAACTGGAAAGAAGCTTTCTGAGAAACTGCTCTGTGTTCTGTTAATTCATCTCACAGAGTTACATCTTTCCCTTCAAGAAGCCTTTCGCTAAGGCTGTTCTTGTGGAATTGGCAAAGGGATATTTGGAAGCCCATAGAGGGCTATGGTGAAAACTGAAATATCTTCCGTTCAAAACTGGAAAGAAGCTTTCTGAGAAACTGCTCTGTATTCTGTTAATTCATCTCACAGAGTTACATCTTTCCCTTCAAGAAGCCTTTCGCTAAGGCTGTTCTTGTGGAATTGGCAAAGGGATATTTGGAAGCCCATAGAGGGCTATGGTGAAAAAGGAAATATCTTCCGTTCAAAACTGGAAAGAACCTTTCTGAGAAACTGCTCTGTGTTCTGTTAATTCATCTCAAAGAGTTATATCTTTCCCTTCAAGAAGCCTTTCGCTAAGGCTGTTCTTGTGGAATTGGCAAAGGGATATTTCGAAGCCCATAGAGGGCTAAGGTGAAAAAGGAAATATCTTCCGTTCAAAACTGGAAAGAAGCTTTCTGAGAAACTGCTCTGTGTTCTGTTAATTCATCTCACAGAGTTACATCTTTCTCTTCAGGAAGCCTTTCGCTAAGGCTGTTCTTGTGGAATTGGCAAAGGGATATTTTGAAGCCCATAGAGGGCTATGGTGAAAAAGGGAATATCTTCCGTTCAAAACTGGAAAGAAGCTTTCTGAGAAACTGCTCTGTGTTCTGTTAATTCATCTCACAGAGTTACATCTTTCCCTTCAAGAAGCCTTTCGCTAAGGCTGTTCTTGTGCAATTGGCAAAGGGATATTTGGAAGCCCATAGAGGGCTATGGTGAAAAAGGAAATATCTTCCGTTCAAAACTGGAAAGAAGCTTTCTGAGAAACTGCTCTGTGTTCTGCTAATTCATCTCACAGAGTTACATCTTTCCCTTCAAGAAGACTTTCGCTAAGGCTGTTCTTGTGGAATTGGCAAAGGGATATTTGGAAGCCCATGGAGGGCTATGGTGAAAAAGGAAATATCTTCCGTTCAAAACTGGAAAGAAGCTTTCTGAGAAACTGCTCTGTGTTCTGTTAATTCATCTCACAGAGTTACATCTTTCCCTTCAAGAAGCCTTTCGCTAAGGCTGTTATTTTGGAATTGACAACGGGATATTTGGAAGAACATAGAGGGCTATGGTGAAAAAGGAAATATCTTCCGTTCAAAACTGGAAAGAAGCTTTCTGAGAAACTGCTCTGTGTTCTGCTAATTCATCTCACAGAGTTACATCTTTCCCTTCAAGAAGACTTTCGCTAAGGCTGTTCTTGTGGAATTGGCAAAGGGATATTTGGAAGCCCATAGAGGGCTATGGTGAAAAAGGAAATATCTTCCGTTCAAAACTGGAAAGAAGCTTTCTTAGAAACTGCTCTGTGTTCTGTTAATTTATCTCACAGAGTTACATCTTTCCCTTCAAGAAGCCTTTCGCTAAGGCTGTTATTTTGGAATTGGCAAAGGGATATTTGGAAGCCCATAGAGGGCTATGGTGTAAAAGGAAATATCTTCCGTTCAAAACCGTAAAGAAGCTTTCTGAGAAACTGCTCTGTGTTCTGTTAATTCATCTCACAGAGTTACATCTTTCCCTTCAAGAAGCCTTTCGCTAAGGCTGTTCTTGTGGAATTGGCAAAGGGATATTTGGAAGCCCATACAGGGCTATGGTGAAAAAGGAAATATCTTCCGTTCAAAACTGGAAAGAAGCTTTCTGAGAAACTGCTCTGTGTTCTGTTAATTCATCTCACAGAGTTACATCTTTCCCTTCAAGAAGCCTTTCGCTAAGGCTGTTATTTTGGAATTGACAACGGGATATTTGGGAGAACATAGAGGGCTATGGTGAAAAAGGAAATATCTTCCGTTCAAAACTGGAAAGAAGCTTTCTGAGAAACTGCTCTGTGTTCTGCTAATTCATCTCACAGAGTTACATCTTTCCCTTCAAGAAGACTTTCGCTAAGGCTGTTCTTGTGGAATTGGCAAAGGGATATTTGGAAGCCCATAGAGGGCTATGGTGAAAAAGGAAATATCTTCCGTTCAAAACTGGAAAGAAGCTTTCTTAGAAACTGCTCTGTGTTCTGTTAATTTATCTCACAGAGTTACATCTTTCCCTTCAAGAAGCCTTTCGCTAAGGCTGTTATTTTGGAATTGGCAAAGGGATATTTGGAAGCCCATAGAGGGCTATGGTGTAAAAGGAAATATCTTCCGTTCAAAACCGTAAAGAAGCTTTCTGAGAAACTGCTCTGTGTTCTGTTAATTCATCTCACAGAGTTACATCTTTCCCTTCAAGAAGCCTTTCGCTAAGGCTGTTCTTGTGGAATTGGCAAAGGGATATTTGGAAGCCCATACAGGGCTATGGTGAAAAAGGAAATATCTTCCGTTCAAAACTGGAAAGAAGCTTTCTGAGAAACTGCTCTGTGTTCTGTTAATTCATCTCACAGAGTTACATCTTTCCCTTCAAGAAGCCTTTCGCTAAGGCTGTTCTTGTGGAATTGGAAAAGGGATATTTGGAAGCCCATAGAGGGCTATGGTGAAAAAAGGAATATCTTCCGTTCAAAACTGGAAAGAAGCTTTCTGAGAAACTGCTCTGTATTCTGTTAATTCATCTCACAGAGTTACATCTTTCCCTTCAAGAAGCCTTTCGCTAAGGCTGTTCTTGTGGAATTGGCAAAGGGATATTTGGAAGCCCATAGAGGGCTATGGTGAAAAAGGAAATATCTTCCGTTCAACACTGGAAAGAAGCTTTCTGAGAAACTGCTCTGTGTTCTGTTAATTCATCTCACAGAGTTACATCTTTCCCCTCAAGAAGCCTTTCGCTAAGGCTGTTCTTGTGGAATTGGCAAAGGGATATTTGGAAGCCCATAGAGGGCTATGGTGAAAAAGGAAATACCTTCCGTTCAAAACTGGAAAGAAGCTTTCTGAGAAACTGCTCTGTGTTCTGTTAATTCATCTCACATAGTTACATCTTTCTCTTCAGGAAGCCTTTCGCTAAGGCTGTTCTTGTGGAATTGGCAAAGGGATATTTGGAAGCCCATAGAGGGCTATGGTGAAAAAGGAAATATCTTCCGTTCAAAACCGTAAAGAAGCTTTCTGAGAAACTGCTCTGTGTTCTGTTAATTCATCTCACAGAGTTACATCTTTCCCTTCAAGAAGCCTTTCGCTAAGGCTGTTCTTGTGGAATTGGCAAAGGGATATTTGGAAGCCCATAGAGGGCTATGGTGAAAAAGGAAATATCTTCCGTTCAAAACTGGAAAGAAGCTTTCTGAGAAACTGCTCTGTGTTCTGTTAATTCATCTCACAGAGATACATCTTTCCCTTCAAGAAGCCCTTCGCTAAGGCTGTTCTTGTGGAATTGGCAAAGGGATATTTGGAAGCCCATAGAGGGCTATGGTGAAAAAGGAAATATCTTCCGTTCAAAAATGGAAAGAAGCTTTCTGAGAAACTGCTCTGTGATCTGTTAATTCATCTAACAGAGTTACATCTTTCCCTTCAAGAAGCCTTTCGCTAAGGCTGTTCTTGTAGAATTGGCAAAGGGATATTTGGAAGCCCATAGAGGGCTATGGTGAAAAAGGAAATATCTTCCGTTCAAAACTGGAAAGAAGCTTTCTGAGAAACTGCTCTGTGTTCTGTTAATTCATCTCACAGAGTTACATCTTTCCCTTCAAGAAGCCTTTCGCTAAGGCTGTTCTTGTGGAATTGGCAAAGGGATATTTGGAAGCCCATAGAGGGCTATGGTGAAAAAGGAAATATCTTCCGTTCAAAACTGGAAAGAAGCTTTCTGAGAAACTGCTCTGTGTTCTGTTAATTCATCTCACAGAGTTACAACTTTCCCTTCAAGAAGCCTTTCGCTAAGGCTGTTCTTGTGGAATTGGCAAAGGGATATTTGGAAGCCCATAGAGGGCTATGGTGAAAAAGGAAATATCTTCCGTTCAAAACTGGAAAGAAGCTTTCTGAGAAACTGCTCTGTGTTCTGTTAATTCATCTCAAAGAGTTACATCTTTCCCTTCAAGAAGCCTTTCGCTAAGGCTGTTCTTGTGGAATTGGCAAAGGAATATTTGGAAGCCCTTAGAGGGCTATGGTGAAAAAGGAAATATCTTCCATTCAAAACTGGAAAGAAGTTTTCTGAGAAACTGCTCTGTGTTCTGTTAATTCATCTCTCAGAGATAAATCTTTCCCTTCAAGAAGCCTTTCGCTAAGGCTGTTCTTGTGGAATTGGCAAAGGGATATTTGGAAGCCCATAGAGGGCTATGGTGAAAAAGGAAATATCTTCCGTTCAAAACTGGAAAGAAGCTTTCTGAGAAACTGCTCTGTGTTCTGTTAATTCGTCTCACAGTGTTACATCTTTCCTTTCAAGAAACCTTTCGCTAAACCTGTTCTTGAGGAATTGGCAAGGGGATATTTGGAAGCCCATAGAGGGCTATGGTGAAAAAGGAAATATCTTCCGTTCAAAACTGGAAAGAAGCTTTCTGAGAAACTGCTCTGTGTTCTGTTAATTCATTTCACAGTGTTACATCTTTCCCTTCAGGAAGCCTTTCGCTAAAGCTGTTCTTGTGGAATTGGCAAATGGATATTTGGAAGCCCATAGAGGGCTATGGTGAAAAAGGAAATATATTCCGTTCAAAACTGGAAAGAAGCTTTCTGAGAAACTGCTCTGTTTTCTGTTAATTCATCTCACAGAGTTACATCTTTCCCTTCAAGAAGCCTTTCGCTAAGGCTGTTCTTGTGGAATTGGCAAAGGGATATTTGGAAGCCCATAGAGGGCTATGGTGAAAAAGGAAATATCTTCCGTTCAAAACTGGAAAGAAGCTTTCTGAGAAACTGCTCTGTGTTCTGTTAATTCATCTCACAGAGTTACATCTTTCCCTTCAAGAAGCCTTTCGCTAAGGCTGTTCTTGTGGAATTGGCAAAGGGATATTTGGAAGCCCATAGAGGGCTATGGTGAAAAAGGAAATATCTTCCGTTCAAAACTGGAAAGAAGCTTTCTGAGAAACTGCTCTGTGTTCTGTTAATTCATCTCACAGAGTTACAACTTTCCCTTCAAGAAGCCTTTCGCTAAGGCTGTTCTTGTGGAATTGGCAAAGGGATATTTGGAAGCCCATAGAGGGCTATGGTGAAAAAGGAAATATCTTCCGTTCAAAACTGGAAAGAAGCTTTCTGAGAAACTGCTCTGTATTTTGTTAATTCATCTCACAGTGATACATCTTTCCCTTCAAGAAGCCCTTCGCTAAGGCTGTTCTTGTGGAATTGGCAAAGAGATATTTGGAAGCCCATAGAGGGCTATGGTGAAAAAGGAAATATCTTCCGTTCAAAAATGGAAAGAAGGTTTCTGAGAAACTGCTCTGTGATCTGTTAATTCATCTCACAGAGTTACATCTTTCACTTCAAGAAGCCTTTCGCTAAGGCTGTTCTTGTGGAATTGGCAAAGGGATATTTGGAAGCCCATAGAGGGCTATGGTGACAAAGGAAATATCTTCCGTTCAAACCTGGAAAGAAGCTTTCTGAGAAACTGCTCTGTGTTCTGTTAATTCATCTCACAGAGTTACATCTTTCCCTTCAAGAAGCCTTTTGCTAAGGCTGTTATTGTGGAATTGGCAAAGGGATATTTGGAAGCCCATAGAGGGCTATGGTGAAAAAGGAAATATCTTCCGTTCAAAACTGGAAAGAAGCTTTCTGAGAAACTGCTCTGTGTTCTGCTAATTCATCTCACAGAGTTACATTTTTCCCTTCAAGAAGACTTTCGCTAAGGCTGTTCTTGTGGAATTGGCAAAGGGATATTTGGAAGCCCCTAGAGGGCTATGGTGAAAAAGGAAATATCTTCCGTTCAAAACTGGAAAGAAGCTTTCTGAGAAACTGCTCTGTGTTCTGTTAATTCATCTCACAGAGTTACATCTTTCCCCTCAAGAAGCCTTTCGCTAAGGCTGTTCTTGTGGAATTGGCAAAGGGATATTTGGAAGCCCATAGAGGGCTATGGTGAAAAAGGAAATACCTTCCGTTCAAAACTGGAAAGAAGCTTTCTGAGAAACTGCTCTGTGTTCTGTTAATTCATCTCACATAGTTACATCTTTCTCTTCAGGAAGCCTTTCGCTAAGGCTGTTCTTGTGGAATTGGCAAAGGGATATTTGGAAGCCCATAGAGGGCTATGGTGAAAAAGGAAATATCTTCCGTTCAAAATCGTAAAGAAGCTTTCTGAGAAACTGCTCTGTGTTCTGTTAATTCATCTCACAGAGTTACATCTTTCCCTTCAAGAAGCCTTTCGCTAAGGCTGTTCTTGTGGAATTGGCAAAGGGATATTTGGAAGCCCATAGAGGGCTATGGTGAAAAAGGAAATATCTTCCGTTCAAAACTGGAAAGAAGCTTTCTGAGAAACTGCTCTGTGTTCTGTTAATTCATCTCACAGAGATACATCTTTCCCTTCAAGAAGCCCTTCGCTAAGATTGTTCTTGTGGAGTTGGCAAAGGGATATTTGGAAGCCCATAGAGGGCTACGGTGAAAAAGGAAATATCTTCTGTTCAAAAATGGAAAGAAGCTTTCTGAGAAACTGCTCTGTGATCTGTTAATTCATCTCACAGAGTTACATCTTTCCCTTCAAGAAGCCTTTCGCTAAGGCTGTTCTTGTGGAATTGGCAAAGGGATATTTGGAAGCCCTTAGAGGGCTATGGTGAAAAAGGAAATATCTTCCATTCAAAACTGGAAAGAAACTTTCTGAGAAACTGCTCTGTGTTCTGTTAATTCATCTCACAGAGTTACATCTTTCCCTTCAAGAAGCCTTTCGCTAAGGCTGTTCTTGTGGAATTGGCAAAGGGATATTTGGAAGCCCATAGAGAGCTAAGGTGAAAAAGGAAATATCTTCCGTTCAAAACTGGAAAGAAGCTTTCTGAGAAACTGCTCTGTGTTCTGTTAATTCATCTCACAGTGTTACATCTTTCCCTTGAAGAAGCCTTTCGCTAAGGCTGTTCTTGTGGAATTGGCAAAGGGATATTTGGAAGCCCATAGAGGGCTATGTTGAAAAAGGAAATATCTTCCGTTCAAAACTGGAAAGAAGCTTTCTGAGAAACTGCTCTGTGTTCTGTTAATTCATCTCACATAGTTACATCTTTCCCTTCAAGAAGCCTTTCGCTAAGGCTGTTCTTGTGGAATTGGCAAAGGGATATTTGGAAGCCCATAGAGGGCTATGGTGAAAAAGGAAATATCTTCCGTTCAAAACTGGAAAGAAGCTTTCTGAGAAACTGCTCTGTGTTCTGTTAATTCATCTCACAGAGATACATCTTTCCCTTCAAGAAGCCCTTCGCTAAGGCTGTTCTTGTGGAATTGGCAAAGGGATATTTGGAAGCCCATAGAGGGCTATGGTGAAAAAGGAAATATCTTCCGTTCAAAAATGGAAAGAAGCTTTCTGAGAAACTGCTCTGTGATATGTTAATTCATCTCACAGAGTTACATCTTTCCCTTCAAGAAGCCTTTCGCTAAGGCTGTTCTTGTAGAATTGGCAAAGGGATATTTGGAAGCCCATAGAGGGCTATGGTGAAAAAGGAAATACCTTCCGTTCAAAACTGGAAAGAAGCTTTCTGAGAAACTGCTCTGTGTTCTGTTAATTCATCTCACAGAGTTACATCTTTCCCTTCAAGAAGCCTTTCGCTAAGGCTGTTCTTGTGGAATTGGCAAAGGGATATTTTGAAGCCCATAGAGGGCTATCGTGAAAAAGGAAATATCTTCCGTTCAAAACTGGAAAGAAGCTTTCTGAGAAACTGCTCTGTGTTCTGTTAATTCATCTCACAGAGTTACAACTTTCCCTTCAAGAAGCCTTTCGCTAAGGCTGTTCTTGTGGAATTGGCAAAGGGATATTTGGAAGCCCATAGAGGGCTATGGTGAAAAAGGAAATATCTTCCGTTCAAAACTGGAAAGAAGCTTTCTGAGAAACTGCTCTGTGTTCTGTTAATTCATCTCACAGAGTTACATCTTTCCCTTCAAGAAGCCTTTCGCTAAGGCTGTTCTTGTGGAATTGGCAAAGGGATATTTGGAAGCCCTTAGAGGGCTATGGTGAAAAAGGAAATACCTTCCATTCAAAACTGGAAAGATGTTTTCTGAGAAACTGCTCTGTGTTCTGTTAATTCATCTCTCAGAGATAAATCTTTCCCTTCAAGAAGCCTTTCGCTAAGGCTGTTCTTGTGGAATTGGCAAAGGGATATTTGGAAGCCCATAGAGGGCTATGGTGAAAAAGGAAATATCTTCCGTTCAAAACTGGAAAGAAGCTTTCTGAGAAACTGCTCTGTGTTTTGTTAATTCGTCTCACAATGTTACATCTTTCCTTTCAAGAAACCTTTCGCTAAAGCTGTTCTTGTGGAATTGGCAAGGGGATATTTGGAAGCCCATAAAGGGCTATGGTGAAAAAGGAAATATCTTCCGTTCAAAACTGGAAAGAAGCTTTCTGAGAAACTGCTCTGTGTTCTGTTAATTCGTTTCACAGTGTTACATCTTTCCCTTCAGGAAGCCTTTCGCTAAAGCTGTTCTTGTGGAATTGGCAAATGGATATTTGGAAGCCCATAGAGGGCTATGGTGAAAAAGGAAATATATTCCGTTCAAAACTGGAAAGAAGCTTTCTGAGAAACTGCTCTGTGTTCTGTTAATTCATCTCACAGAGTTACATCTTTCCCTTCAAGAAGCCTTTCGCTAAGGCTGTTCTTGTGGAATTGGCAAAGGGATATTTGGAAGCCCATAGAGGGCTATGGTGTAAAAGGAAATATCTTCCGTTCAAAACTGGAAAGAAGCTTTCTGAGAAACTGCTCTGTGTTCTGTTAATTCATCTCACAGAGTTACATCTTTCCCTTCAAGAAGCCTTTCGCTAAGGCTGTTATTTTGGAATTGGCAACGGGATATTTGGAAGAACATAGAGGGCTATGGTGATAAAGGAAATATCTTCCGTTCAAAACTGGAAAGAAGCTTTCTGAGAAACTGCTCTGTGTTCTGTTAATTCATCTCACAGAGATACATCTTTCCCTTCAAGAAGCCCTTCGCTAAGGCTGTTCTTGTGGAATTGGCAAAGGGATATTTGGAAGCCCATAGAGGGCTATGGTGAAAAGGAAATATCTTCCGTTCAAAAATGGAAAGAAGCTTTCTGAGAAACTGCTCTGTGATCTGTTAATTCATCTCACAGAGTTACATCTTTCCCTTCAAGAAGCCTTTCGCTAAGGCTGTTCTTGTAGAATTGGCAAAGGGATATTTGGAAGCCCATAGAGGGCTATGGTGAAAAAGGAAATATCTTCCGTTCAAAACTGGAAAGAAGCTTTCTGAGAAACTGCTCTGTGTTCTGTTAATTCATCTCACAGAGTTACATCTTTCCCTTCAAGAAGCCTTTCGCTAAGGCTGTTCTTGTGGAATTGGCAAAGGGATATTTGGAAGCACATAGAGGGCTATGGTGAAAAAGGAAATATCTTCCGTTCAAAACTGGAAAGAAGCTTTCTGAGAAACTGCTCTGTGTTCTGTTAATTCATCTCACAGAGTTACAACTTTCCCTTCAAGAAGCCTTTCGCTAAGGCTGTTCTTGTGGAATTGGCAAAGGGATATTTGGAAGCCCATAGAGGGCTATGGTGAAAAAGGAAATATCTTCCGTTCAAAACTGGAAAGAAGCTTTCTGAGAAACTGCTCTGTGTTCTGTTAATTCATCTCACAGAGTTACATCTTTCCCTTCAAGAAGCCTTTCGCTAAGGCTGTTCTTGTGGAATTGGCAAAGGGATATTTGGAAGCCCTTAGAGGGCTATGGTGAAAAAGGAAATATCTTCCATTCGAAACTGGAAAGAAGTTTTCTGAGAAACTGCTCTGTGTTCTGTTAATTCATCTGTCAGAGATAAATCTTTCCCTTCAAGAAGCCTTTCGCTAAGGCTGTTCTTGTGGAATTGGCAAAGGGATATTTGGAAGCCCATAGAGGGCTATGGTGAAAAAGGAAATATCTTCCGTTCAAAACTGGAAAGAAGCTTTCTGAGAAACTGCTTTGTGTTCTGTTAATTCATCTCACAGAGTTACATCTTTCCCTTCAAGAAGCCTTTCGCTAAGGCTGTTCTTGTGGAATTGGCAAAGGGATATTTGGAAGCCCATAGAGGGCTATGGTGAAAACTGAAATATCTTCCGTTCAAAATTGGAAAGAAGCTTTCTGAGAAACTGCTCTGTATTCTGTTAATTCATCTCACAGAGTTACATCTTTCCCTTCAAGAAGCCTTTCGCTAAGGCTGTTCTTGTGGAATTGGCAAAGGGATATTTGGAAGCCCATAGAGGGCTATGGTGAAAAAGGAAATATCTTCCGTTCAAAACTGGAAAGAACCTTTCTGAGAAACTGCTCTGTGTTCTGTTAATTCATCTCAAAGAGTTATATCTTTCCCTTCAAGAAGCCTTTCGCTAAGGCTGTTCTTGTGGAATTGGCAAAGGGATATTTCGAAGCCCATAGAGGGCTAAGGTGAAAAAGGAAATATCTTCCGTTCAAAACTGGAAAGAAGCTTTCTGAGAAACTGCTCTGTGTTCTGTTAATTCATCTCACAGAGTTACATCTTTCTCTTCAGGAAGCCTTTCGCTAAGGCTGTTCTTGTGGAATTGGCAAAGGGATATTTGGAAGCCCATAGAGGGCTATGGTGAAAAAGGAAATATCTTCCGTTCAAAACCGGAAAGACGCTTTCTGAGAAACTGCTCTGTGTTCTGTTAATTCATCTCACAGTGTTACATCTTTCCCTTGAAGAACCCTTTCGCTAAGGCTGTTCTTGTGGAATTGGCAAAGGGATATTTGGAAGCCCATAGAGGGCTATGTTGAAAAAGTAAATATCTTCCGTTCAAAACTGGAAAGAAGCTTTCAGAGAATCTGCTCTGTGTTCTGTTAATTCATCTCACAGAGTTACATCTTTCCCTTCAAGAAGCCTTTCGCTAAGGCTGTTCTTGTGGAATTGGCAAAGGGATATTTGGAAGCCCATAGAGGGCTATGGTGACAAAGGAAATATCTTCCGTTCAAAACTGGAAAGAAGCTTTCTGAGAAACTGCTCTGTGTTCTGTTAATTCATCTCACAGAGTTACATCTTTCCCTGCAAGAAGCCTATTGCTAAGGCTGTTATTGTGGAATTCGCAAAGGGATATTTGGAAGCCCATAGAGGGCTATGGTGAAAAAGGAAATATCTTCCGTTCAAAACTGAAAAGAAGCTTTCTGAGAAACTGCTCTGTGTTCTGCTAATTCATCTCACAGAGTTACATCTTTCCCTTCAAGAAGACTTTCGCTAAGGCTGTTCTTGTGGAATTGGCAAAGGGATATTTGGAAGCCCATAGAGGGCTATGGTGAAAAAGGAAATATCTTCCGTTCAAAACAGGAAAGAAGCTTTCTTAGAAACTGCTCTGTGTTCTGTTAATTCATCTCACAGAGTTACATCTTTCCCTTCAAGAAGCCTTTCGCTAAGGATGTTCTTGTGGAATTGGCAAAGGGATATTTGGAAGCCCATAGAGGGCTATGTTGAAAAAGGAAATATCTTCCCTTCAAAACTGGAAAGAAGCTTTCTGAGAAACTGCTCGGTGTTCTGTTAATTCATCTCACAGAGTTACAACTTTCCCTTCAAGAATCCTTTCGCTAAGGCTGTTCTTGTGGAATTGGCAAAGGGATATTTGGAAGCCCATAGAGGGCTATGGTGCAAACTGAAATATCTTCCGTTCAAAATTGGAAAGAAGTTTTCTGAGAAACTGCTCTGTGTTCTGTTAATTCATCTCACAGAGTTACAACTTTCCCTTCAAGAAGCCTTTCGCTAAGGCTGTTCTTGTGGAATTGGCAAAGGGATATTTGGAAGCCCATAGAGGGCTATGGTGAAAACTGAAATATCTTCCGTTCAAAATTGGAAAGAAGCTTTCTGAGAAACTGCTCTGTATTCTGTTAATTCATCTCACAGAGTTACATCTTTCCCTTCAAGAAGCCTTTCGCTAAGGCTGTTCTTGTGGAATTGGCAAAGGGATATTTGGAAGCCCATAGAGGGCTATGGTGAAAAAGGAAATATCTTCCGTTCAAAACTGGAAAGAACCTTTCTGAGAAACTGCTCTGTGTTCTGTTAATTCATCTCAAAGAGTTATATCTTTCCCTTCAAGAAGCCTTTCGCTAAGGCTGTTCTTGTGGAATTGTCAAAGGGATATTTCGAAGCCCATAGAGGGCTAAGGTGAAAAAGGAAATATCTTCCGTTCAAAACTGGAAAGAAGCTTTCTGAGAAACTGCTCTGTGTTCTGTTAATACATCTCACAGAGTTACATCTTTCTCTTCAGGAAGCCTTTCGCTAAGGCTGTTCTTGTGGAATTGGCAAAGGGATATTTGGAAGCCCATAGAGGGCTATGGTGAAAAAGGAAATATCTTCCGTTCAAAACCGGAAAGACGCTTTCTGAGAAACTGCTCTGTGTTCTGTTAATTCATCTCACAGTGTTACATCTTTCCCTTGAAGAAGCCTTTCGCTAAGGCTGTTCTTGTGGAATTGGCAAAGGGATATTTGGAAGCCCATAGAGGGCTATGTTGAAAAAGGAAATATCTTCCGTTCAAAACTGGAAAGAAGCTTTCTGAGAATCTGCTCTGTGTTCTGTTAATTCATCTCACAGAGTTACATCTTTCCCTTCAGGAAGCCTTTCGCTAAGGCTGTTCTTGTGGAATTGGCAAAGGGATATTTCGAAGCCCATAGAGGGCTATGGTGACAAAGGAAATATCTTCCGTTCAAAACTGGAAAGAAGCTTTCTGAGAAACTGCTCTGTGTTCTGTTAATTCATCTCACAGAGTTACATCTTTCCCTGCAAGAAGCCTTTTGCTAAGGCTGTTATTGTGGAATTGGCAAAGGGATATTTGGAAGCCCATAGAGGGCTATGGTGAAAAAGGAAATACCTTCCGTTCAAAACTGGAAAGAAGCTTTCTGAGAAACTGCTCTGTGTTCTGCTAATTCATCTCACAGAGTTACATCTTTCCCTTCAAGAAGACTTTCGCTAAGGCTGTTCTTGTGGAATTGGCAAAGGGATATTTGGAAGCCCATAGAGGGCTATGGTGAAAAAGGAAATATCTTCCGTTCAAAACAGGAAAGAAGCTTTCTTAGAAACTGCTCTGTGTTCTGTTAATTCATCTCAGAGATTTACATCTTTCCCTTCAAGAAGCCTTTCGCTAAGGCTGTTATTTTGGAATTGGCAAAGGGATATTTGGAAGCCCATAGAGGGCTATGGTGAAAAAGGAAATATCTTCCATTCAAAACTGGAAAGAAGTTTTCTGAGAAACTGCTCTGTGTTCTGTTAATTCATCTCACAGCGTTACATCTTTCCCTTCAAGAAGCCTTTCGCTAAGGCTGTTCTTGTGGAATTGGAAAAGGGATATTTGGAAGCCCATAGAGGGCTATGGTGAAAAAGGAAATATCTTCCGTTCAACACTGGAAAGAAGCTTTCTGAGAAACTGCTCTGTGTTCTGTTAATTCATCTCACAGAGTTACATCGTTCCCTTCAAGAAGTCTTTCGCTGAGGCTGTTCTTGTGGAATTGGCAAAGGGATATTTGTAAGCCCATAGAGGGCTATGGTGAAGAAGGGAATATCTTCCGTTCAAAACTGGAAAGAAGCTTTCTGAGAAACTGCTCTGTGTTCTGTTAATTCATCTCACACAGTTACATCTTTCCCTTCAAGAAGCCTTTCGCTAAGGCAGTTCTTGTGGAATTGGCAAAGGGATATTTGGAAGCCCTTAGAGGGCTATGGTGAAAAAGGAAATATCTTCCGTTCAACACTGGAAAGAAGCTTTCCGAGAAACTGCTCTGTGTTCTGTTAATTCATCTCACAGAGTTACATCTTTTCCTTCAAGAAGCCTTTCGCTAAGGCTGTTCTTGTGGAATTGGCAAAGGGATATTTGGAAGCCCATAGAGGGCTAAGTTGAAAAAGGAAATATCTTCCGTTCAAAACGGGAAAGAAGCTTTCTGAGAAACTGCTCTGTGTTCTGTTAATTCATCTCACAGAGTTACATCTTTCTCTTCAGGAAGCCTTTCGCTAAGGCTGTTCTTGTGGAATTGGCAAAGGGATATTTGGAAGCCCATAGAGGGCTATGGTGAAAAAGGAAATATCTTCCCTTCAAAACTGGAAAGAAGCTTTCTGAGAAACTGCTCAGTGTTCTGTTAATTCATCTCACAGAGTTACATCTTTGCCTTCAAGAAGCCTTTCGCTAACGCTGTTCTTGTGGAATTGGCAAAGGGATGTTTGGAAGCCCATAGAGGTCTATGGTGAAAAAGGAAATATCTTCCGTTCAAAACTGGAAGAAGTTTTCTGAGAAGCTGCTCTGTGTTCTGTTAATTCATCCGAAAGGGTTATATCTTTCCCTTCAAGAAGCCTTTCGCTGAGGCTGTTCTTGTGGAATTGGCAAAGGGATATTTGGAAGCCCATAGAGGGCTAAGGTGAAAAAGGAAATATCTTCCGTTCAAAACTGGAAAGAAGCTTTCTGAGAAACTGCTCTGTGTTCTGTTAATTCATCTCACAGAGTTACATCTTTCCCTTCAAGAAGCCTTTCGCTAAGGCTGTTCTTGTGGAATTGGCAAAGGGATATTTGGAAGCCCATAGAGGGCTATGGTGAAAAAGGAAATATCTTCCGTTCAAAACTGGAAAGAAGCTTTCTGAGAAACTGCTCTGTGTTCTGTTAATTCATCTCACAGAGTTACATCTTTCCCTTCAAGAAGCCTTTCGCTAAGGCGGTTCTTGTGGAATTGGCAAAGGGATATTTGGAAGCCCATAGAGGGCTATGGTGAAAAAGGAAATATCTTCCGTTCAACACTGGAAAGAAGCGTTCTGAGAAACTGCTCTGTGTTCTGCTAATTCATCTCACAGAGTTACATCTTTCCCTTCAAGAAGACTTTCGCTAAGGCTGTTCTTGTGGAATTGGCAAAGGGATATTTGGAAGAACATAGAGGGCTATGGTGACAAAGGAAATATCTTCCGTTCAAAACTGGAAAGAAGCTTTCTGAGAAACTGCTCTGTGTTCTGTTAATTAATCTCACAGAGTTACATCTTTCTCTTCAGGAAGCCTTTCGCTAAGGCTGTTCTTGTGGAATTGGCAAAGGGATATTTGGAAGCCCATAGAGGGCTATGGTGAAAAAGGAAATATCTTCCGTTCAAAACCGTAAAGAAGCTTTCTGAGAAACTGCTCTGTGTTCTGTTAATTCATCTCACAGAGTTACATCTTTCCCTTCAAGAAGCCTTTCGCTAAGGCTGTTCTTGTGGAATTGGCAAAGGGATATTTGGAAGCCCATAGAGGGCTACGGTGAAAAAGGAAATATCTTCCGTTCAAAACTGGAAAGAAGCTTTCTGAGAAACTGCTCTGTGTTCTGTTAATTCATCTCACAGAGTTACATCTTTCCCTTCAAGAAGCCTTTCGCTAAGGCTGTTCTTGTGGAATTGGCAAAGGGATATTTGGAAGCCCATAGAGGGCTATGGTGAAAAAGGAAATACCTTCCGTTCAAAACTGGAAAGAAGCTTTCTGAGAAACTGCTCTGTATTTTGTTAATTCATCTCACAGTGATACATCTTTCCCTTCAAGAAGCCCTTCGCTAAGGCTGTTCTTGTGGAATTGGCAAAGGGATATTTGGAAGCCCATAGAGGGCTATGGTGAAAAAAGGAATATCTTCCGTTCAAAACTGGAAAGAAGCTTTCTGAGAAACTGCTCTGTGTTCTGTTAATTCATCTCACAGAGTTACATCTTTCCCTTCAAGAAGCCTTTCGCTAAGGCTGTTCTTGTGGAATTGGAAAAGGGATATTTGGAAGCCCTTAGAGGGCTATGGTGAAAAAGGAAATATCTTCCGTTCAAACTTGGAAAGAAGCTTTCTGAGAAACTGCTCTGTGTTCTGTTAATTCATCTCACAGAGTTACATCTTTCCCCTCAAGAAGCCTTTCGCTAAGGCTGTTCTTGTGGAATTGGCAAAGGGATATTTGGAAGCCCATAGAGGGCTATGGTGAAAAAGGAATTACCTTCCGTTCAAAACTGGAAAGAAGCTTTCTGAGAAACTGCTCTGTGGTCTGTTAATTCATCTCACAGAGTTACATCTTTCCCTATAGAAGCCTTTCGTTAAGGCTGTTCTTGTGGAATTGGCAAAGGGATATTTGGAAGCCCATAGAGGGCTATGGTGAAAAAGGAAATATCTTCCGTTCAATACTGGAAAGAAGCTTTCTGTTAAACTGCTCTGTGTTCTGTTAACTCATCTCACAGAGTTACATCTTTCCCTTCAAGAAGCCTTTCGCTAAGGCAGTTCTTGTGGAATTGGCAAAGGGATATTTGGAAGCCCATAGAGGGCTATGGTGAAAAAGGAAATATCTTCCGTTCAAAACTGGAAAGAATCTTTCTGAGAAACTGCTCTGTGTTCTGTTAAGTCATCTCACAGAGATACATCTTTAACTTCAAGAAGCCCTTCGCTAAGGCTGTTCTTGTGGAATTGGCAAAGGGATATTTGGAAGCCCATAGAGGGCTATGGTTAAAAAGGAAATATCTTCCGTTCAAAACTGGAAAGAAGCTTTCTGAGAAACTGCTCTGTATTTTGTTAATTCATCGCACAGTGATACATCTTTCCCTTCAAGAAGCCCTTCGCTAAGGCTGTTCTTGTGGAATTGGCAAAGAGATATTTGGAAGCCCATAGAGGGCTATGGTGAAAAAGGAAATATCTTCCGTTCAAAAATGGAAAGAAGCTTTCTGAGAAACTGCTCTGTGATCTGTTAATTCATCTCACAGAGTTACATCTTTCACTTCAAGAAGCCTTTCGCTAAGGCTGTTCTTGTGGAATTGGCAAAGGGATATTTGGAAGCCCATAGAGGGCTATGGTGACAAAGGAAATATCTTCCGTTCAAAACTGGAAAGAAGCTTTCTGAGAAACTGCTCTGTGTTCTGTTAATTCATCTCACAGAGTTACATCTTTCTCTTCAGGAAGCCTTTCGCTAAGGCTGTTCTTGTGGAATTGGCAAAGGGATATTTGGAAGCCCATAGAGGGCTATGGTGAAAAAGGAAATATCTTCCGTTCAAAACCGTAAAGAAGCTTTCTGAGAAACTGCTCTGTGTTCTGTTAATTCATCTCACAGAGTTACATCTTTCCCTTCAAGAAGCCTTTCGCTAAGGCTGTTCTTGTGGAATTGGCAAAGGGATATTTGGAAGCCCATAGAGGGTTATGGTGAAAAAGGAAATATCTTCCGTTCAAAACTGGAAAGAAGCTTTCTGAGAAACTGCTCTGTGTTCTGTTAATTCATCTCACAGAGTTACATCTTTCCCTTCAAGAAGCCTTTCGCTAAGGCTGTTCTTGTGGAATTGGAAAAGGGATATTTGGAAGCCCATAGAGGGCTATGGTGAAAAAAGGAATATCTTCCGTTCAAAACTGGAAAGAAGCTTTCTGACAAACTGCTCTGTGTTCTGTTAATTCATCTCACAGAGTTACATCTTTCCCTTCAAGAAGCCTTTCGCTAAGGCTGTTCTTGTGGAATTGGCAAAGGGATATTTGGAAGCCCATAGAGGGCTATGGTGAAAAAGGAAATATGTTCCTTTCAACACTGGAAAGAAGCTTTCTGAGAAACTGCTCTGTGTTCTGTTAATTCATCTCACAGAGTTACATCTTTCCCCTCAAGAAGCCTTTCGCTAAGGCTGTTCTTGTGGAATTGGCAAAGGGATATTTCGAAGCCCATAGAGGGCTATGGTGAAAAAGGAAATACCTTCCGTTCAAAACTGGAAAGAAGCTTTCTGAGAAACTGCTCTGTGGTCTGTTAATTCATCTCACAAAGTTACATCTTTCCCTATAGAAGCCTTTCGTTAAGGCTGTTCTTGTGGAATTGGCAAAGGGATATTTGGAAGCCCATAGAGGGCTATGGTGAAAAAGGAAATATCTTCCGTTCAATACTGGAAAGAAGCTTTCTGTTAAACTGCTCTGTGTTCTGTTAACTCATCTCACAGAGTTACATCTTTCCCTTCAAGAAGCCTTTCGCTAAGGCAGTTCTTGTGGAATTGGCAAAGGGATATTTGGAAGCCCATAGAGGGCTATGGTGAAAAAGGAAATATCTTCCGTTCAAAACTGGAAAGAAGCTTTCTGAGAAACTGCTCTGTGTTCTGTTAATTCATCTCACAGAGTTACATCTTTCCCTTCAAGAAGCCTTTCGCTAAGGCTGTTCTTGTGGAATTGGCAAAGGGATATTTGGAAGCCCATAGAGGGCTATGGTGAAAAAGGAAATACCTTCCGTTCAAAACTGGAAAGAAGCTTTCTGAGAAACTGCTCTGTATTTTGTTAATTCATCTCACAGTGATACATCTTTCCCTTCAAGAAGCCCTTCGCTAAGGCTGTTCTTGTGGAATTGGCAAAGGGATATTTGGAAGCCCATAGAGGGCTATGGTGAAAAAAGGAATATCTTCCGTTCAAAACTGGAAAGAAGCTTTCTGAGAAACTGCTCTGTGTTCTGTTAATTCATCTCACAGAGTTACATCTTTCCCTTCAAGAAGCCTTTCGCTAAGGCTGTTCTTGTGGAATTGGAAAAGGGATATTTGGAAGCCCTTAGAGGGCTATGGTGAAAAAGGAAATATCTTCCGTTCAAACTTGGAAAGAAGCTTTCTGAGAAACTGCTCTGTGTTCTGTTAATTCATCTCACAGAGTTACATCTTTCCCCTCAAGAAGCCTTTCGCTAAGGCTGTTCTTGTGGAATTGGCAAAGGGATATTTGGAAGCCCATAGAGGGCTATGGTGAAAAAGGAAATACCTTCCGTTCAAAACTGGAAAGAAGCTTTCTGAGAAACTGCTCTGTGGTCTGTTAATTCATCTCACAGAGTTACATCTTTCCCTATAGAAGCCTTTCGTTAAGGCTGTTCTTGTGGAATTGGCAAAGGGATATTTGGAAGCCCATAGAGGGCTATGGTGAAAAAGGAAATATCTTCCGTTCAATACTGGAAAGAAGCTTTCTGTTAAACTGCTCTGTGTTCTGTTAACTCATCTCACAGAGTTACATCTTTCCCTTCAAGAAGCCTTTCGCTAAGGCAGTTCTTGTGGAATTGGCAAAGGGATATTTGGAAGCCCATAGAGGGCTATGGTGAAAAAGGAAATATCTTCCGTTCAAAACTGGAAAGAATCTTTCTGAGAAACTGCTCTGTGTTCTGTTAAGTCATCTCACAGAGATACATCTTTAACTTCAAGAAGCCCTTCGCTAAGGCTGTTCTTGTGGAATTGGCAAAGGGATATTTGGAAGCCCATAGAGGGCTATGGTTAAAAAGGAAATATCTTCCGTTCAAAACTGGAAAGAAGCTTTCTGAGAAACTGCTCTGTATTTTGTTAATTCATCGCACAGTGATACATCTTTCCCTTCAAGAAGCCCTTCGCTAAGGCTGTTCTTGTGGAATTGGCAAAGAGATATTTGGAAGCCCATAGAGGGCTATGGTGAAAAAGGAAATATCTTCCGTTCAAAAATGGAAAGAAGCTTTCTGAGAAACTGCTCTGTGATCTGTTAATTCATCTCACAGAGTTACATCTTTCACTTCAAGAAGCCTTTCGCTAAGGCTGTTCTTGTGGAATTGGCAAAGGGATATTTGGAAGCCCATAGAGGGCTATGGTGACAAAGGAAATATCTTCCGTTCAAAACTGGAAAGAAGCTTTCTGAGAAACTGCTCTGTGTTCTGTTAATTCATCTCACAGAGTTACATCTTTCTCTTCAGGAAGCCTTTCGCTAAGGCTGTTCTTGTGGAATTGGCAAAGGGATATTTGGAAGCCCATAGAGGGCTATGGTGAAAAAGGAAATATCTTCCGTTCAAAACCGTAAAGAAGCTTTCTGAGAAACTGCTCTGTGTTCTGTTAATTCATCTCACAGAGTTACATCTTTCCCTTCAAGAAGCCTTTCGCTAAGGCTGTTCTTGTGGAATTGGCAAAGGGATATTTGGAAGCCCATAGAGGGTTATGGTGAAAAAGGAAATATCTTCCGTTCAAAACTGGAAAGAAGCTTTCTGAGAAACTGCTCTGTGTTCTGTTAATTCATCTCACAGAGTTACATCTTTCCCTTCAAGAAGCCTTTCGCTAAGGCTGTTCTTGTGGAATTGGAAAAGGGATATTTGGAAGCCCATAGAGGGCTATGGTGAAAAAAGGAATATCTTCCGTTCAAAACTGGAAAGAAGCTTTCTGACAAACTGCTCTGTGTTCTGTTAATTCATCTCACAGAGTTACATCTTTCCCTTCAAGAAGCCTTTCGCTAAGGCTGTTCTTGTGGAATTGGCAAAGGGATATTTGGAAGCCCATAGAGGGCTATGGTGAAAAAGGAAATATCTTCCTTTCAACACTGGAAAGAAGCTTTCTGAGAAACTGCTCTGTGTTCTGTTAATTCATCTCACAGAGTTACATCTTTCCCCTCAAGAAGCCTTTCGCTAAGGCTGTTCTTGTGGAATTGGCAAAGGGATATTTCGAAGCCCATAGAGGGCTATGGTGAAAAAGGAAATACCTTCCGTTCAAAACTGGAAAGAAGCTTTCTGAGAAACTGCTCTGTGGTCTGTTAATTCATCTCACAGAGTTACATCTTTCCCTATAGAAGCCTTTCGCTAAGGCTGTTCTTGTGGAATTGGCAAAGGGATATTTGGAAGCCCATAGAGGGCTATGGTGAAAAAGGAAATATCTTCCGTTCAATACTGGAAAGAAGCTTTCTGATAAACTGCTCTGTGTTCTGTTAACTCATCTCACAGAGTTTCATCTTTCCCTTCAAGAAGCCTTTCGCTAAGGCAGTTCTTGTGGAATTGGCAAAGGGATATTTGGAAGCCCATAGAGGGCTATGGTGAAAAAGGAAATATCTTCCGTTCAAAACTGGAAAGAATCTTTCTGAGAAACTGCTCTGTGTTCTGTTAAGTCATCTCACAGAGATACATCTTTAACTTTAAGAAGCCCTTCGCTAAGGCTGTTCTTGTGGAATTGGCAAAGGGATATTTGGAAGCCCATAGAGGGCTAAGGTGAAAAAGGAAATATCTTCCGTTCAAAACTGGAAAGAAGCTTTCTGAGAAACTGCTCTGTATTTTGTTAATTCATCTCACAGTGATACATCTTTCCCTTCAAGAAGCCCTTCGCTAAGGCTGTTCTTGTGGAATTGGAAAAGGGATATTTGGAAGCCCATAGAGGGCTATGGTGAAAAAAGGAATATCTTCCGTTCAAAACTGGAAAGAAGCTTTCTGAGAAACTGCTCTGTGTTCTGTTAATTCATCTCACAGAGTTACATCTTTCCTTTCAAGAACCCTTTCTCTAAGGCTGTTCTTGTGGAATTGGAAAAGGGATATTTGGAAGCCCATAGAGGGCTATGGTGAAAAAGGAAATATCTTCCGTTCAAACTTGGAAAGAAGCTTTCCTAGAAACTGCTCTGTGTTCTGTTAATTCATCTCACAGAGTTACATCTTTCCCCTCAAGAAGCCTTTCGCTAAGGCTGTTCTTGTGGAATTGGCAAAGGGATATTTGGAAGCCCATAGAGGTCTATGGTGAAAAAGGAAATACCTTCCGTTCAAAACTGGAAAGAAGCTTTCTGAGAAACTGCTCTGTGGTCTGTTAATTCATCTCACAGAGTTACATCTTTCCCTATAGAAGCCTTTCGCTAAGGCTGTTCTTGTGGAATTGGCAAAGGGATATTTGGAAGCCCATAGAGGGCTATGGTGAAAAAGGAAATATCTTCCGTTCAATACTGGAAAGAAGCTTTCTGTTAAACTGCTCTGTGTTCTGTTAACTCATCTCACAGAGTTACATCTTTCCCTTAAAGAAGCCTTTCGCTAAGGCAGTTCTTGTGGAATTGGCAAAGGGATATTTGGAAGCCCATAGAGGGCTATGGTGAAAAAGGAAATATCTTCCGTTCAAAACTGGAAAGAATCTTTCTGAGAAACTGCTCTGTGTTCTGTTAAGTCATCTCACAGAGATACATCTTTAACTTCAAGAAGCCCTTCGCTAAGGCTGTTCTTGTGGAATTGGCAAAGGGATATTTGGAAGCCCATAGAGGGCTATGGTGAAAAAGGAAATATCTTCCGTTCAAAACTGGAAAGAAGCTTTCTGAGAAACTGCTCTGTATTTTGTTAATTCATCTCACAGTGATACATCTTTCCCTTCAAGAAGCCCTTCGCTAAGGCTGTTCTTGTGGAATTGGAAAAGGGATATTTGGAAGCCCATAGAGGGCTATGGTGAAAAAAGGAATATCTTCCGTTCAAAACTGGAAAGAAGCTTTCTGAGAAACTGCTCTGTGTTCTGTTAATTCATCTCACAGAGTTACATCTTTCCCTTCAAGAAGCCTTTCGCTAAGGCTGTTCTTGTGGAATTGGAAAAGGGATATTTGGAAGCCCATAGAGGGCTATGGTGAAAAAGGAAATATCTTCCGTTCAAACTTGGAAAGAAGCTTTCTGAGAAACTGCTCTGTGTTCTGTTAACTCATCTCACAGAGTTACATCTTTCCCCTCAAGAAGCCTTTCGCTAAGGCTGTTCTTGTGGAATTGGCAAAGGGATATTTGGAAGCCCATAGAGGGCTATGGTGAAAAAGGAAATACCTTCCGTTCAAAACTGGAAAGAAGCTTTCTGAGAAACTGCTCTGTGGTCTGTTAATTCATCTCACAGAGTTACATCTTTCCCTATAGAAGCCTTTCGCTAAGGCTGTTCTTGTGGAATTGGCAAAGGGATATTTGGAAGCCCATAGAGGGCTATGGTGAAAAAGGAAATATCTTCCGTTCAATACTGGAAAGAAGCTTTCTGTTAAACTGCTCTGTGTTCTGTTAACTCATCTCACAGAGTTACATCTTTCCCTTCAAGAAGCCTTTCGCTAAGGCAGTTCTTGTGGAATTGGAAAAGGGATATTTGGAAGCCCATAGAGGGCTATGGTGAAAAAGGAAATATCTTCCGTTCAAAACTGGAAAGAATCTTTCTGAGAAACTGCTCTGTGTTCTGTTAAGTCATCTCACAGAGATACATCTTTAACTTCAAGAAGCCCTTCGCTAAGGCTGTTCTTGTGGAATTGGCAAAGGGATATTTGGAAGCCCATAGAGGGCTATGGTTAAAAAGGAAATATCTTACGTTCAAAACTGGAAAGAAGCTTTCTGAGAAACTGCTCTGTATTTTGTTAATTCATCTCACAGTGATACATCTTTCCCTTCAAGAAGCCCGTCGCTAAGGCTGTTCTTGTGGAATTGGCAAAGAGATATTTGGAAGCCCATAGAGGGCTATGGTGAAAAAGGAAATAACTTCCGTTCAAAAATGGAAAGAAGCTTTCTGAGAAACTGCTCTGTGATCTGTTAATTTATCTCACAGAGTTACATCTTTCACTTCAAGAAGCCTTTCGCTAAGGCTGTTCTTGTGGAATTGGCAAAGGGATATTTGGAAGCCCATAGAGGGCTATGGTGACAAAGGAAATATCTTCCGTTCAAAACTGGAAAGAAGCTTTCTGAGAAACTGCTCTGTGTTCTGTTAATTCATCTCACAGAGTTACACCTTTCCCTTCAAGAAGCCTTTTGCTAAGGCTGTTATTGTGGAATTGGCAAAGGGATATTTGGAAGCCCTTAGAGGGCTATGGTGAAAAAGGAAATATCTTCCGTTCAAAACCGTAAAGAAGCTTTCTGAGAAACTGCTCTGTGTTCTGTTAATTCATCTCACAGAGTTACATCTTTCCCCTCAAGAAGCCTTTCGCTAAGGCTGTTCTTGTGGAATTGGCAAAGGGATATTTCGAAGCCCATAGAGGGCTATGGTGAAAAAGGAAATACCTTCCGTTCAAAACTGGAAAGAAGCTTTCTGAGAAACTGCTCTGTGTTCTGTTAATTCATCTCACAGAGTTACATCTTTCCCTATAGAAGCCTTTCGCTAAGGCTGTTCTTGTGGAATTGGCAAAGGGATATTTGGAAGCCCATAGAGGGCTATGGTGAAAAAGGAAATATCTTCCGTTCAATACTGGAAAGAAGCTTTCTGATAAACTGCTCTGTGTTCTGTTAACTCATCTCACAGAGTTACATCTTTCCCTTCAAGAAGCCTTTCGCTAAGGCAGTTCTTGTGGAATTGGCAAAGGGATATTTGGAAGCCCATAGAGGGCTATGGTGAAAAAGGAAATATCTTCCGTTCAAAACTGGAAAGAATCTTTCTGAGTAACTGCTCTGTGTTCTGTTAAGTCATCTCACAGAGATACATCTTTAACTTCAAGAAGCCCTTCGCTAAGGCTGTTCTTGTGGAATTGGCAAAGGGATATTTGGAAGCCCATAGAGGGCTATGGTGAAAAAGGAAATACCTTCCGTTCAAAACTGGAAAGAAGCTTTCTGAGAAACTGCTCTGTATTTTGTTAATTCATCTCACAGTGATACATCTTTCCCTTCAAGAAGCCCTTCGCTAAGGCTGTTCTTGTGGAATTGGAAAAGGGATATTTGGAAGCCCATAGAGGGCTATGGTGAAAAAAGGAATATCTTCCGTTCAAAACTGGAAAGAAGCTTTCTGAGAAACTGCTCTGTGTTCTGTTAATTCATCTCACAGAGTTACATCTTTCCCTTCAAGAAGCCTTTCGCTAAGGCTGTTCTTGTGGAATTGGAAAAGGGATATTTGGAAGCCCATAGAGGGCTATGGTGAAAAAGGAAATATCTTCCGTTCAAACTTGGAAAGAAGCTTTCTGAGAAACTGCTCTGTGTTCTGTTAATTCATCTCACAGAGTTACATCTTTCCCCTCAAGAAGCCTTTCGCTAAGGCTGTTCTTGTGGAATTGGCAAAGGGATATTTCGAAGCCCATAGAGGGCTATGGTGAAAAAGGAAATACCTTCCGTTCAAAACTGGAAAGAAGCTTTCTGAGAAACTGCTCTGTGGTCTGTTAATTCATCTCACAGAGTTACATCTTTCCCTATAGAAGCCTTTCGTTAAGGCTGTTCTTGTGGAATTGGCAAAGGGATATTTGGAAGCCCATAGAGGGCTATGGTGAAAAAGGAAATATCTTCCGTTCAATACTGGAAAGAAGCTTTCTGTTAAACTGCTCTGTGTTCTGTTAACTCATCTCACAGAGTTACATCTTTCCCTTCAAGAAGCCTTTCGCTAAGGCAGTTCTTGTGGAATTGGCAAAGGGATATTTGGAAGCCCATAGAGGGCTATGGTGAAAAAGGAAATATCTTCCGTTCAAAACTGGAAAGAATCTTTCTGAGAAACTGCTCTGTGTTCTGTTAAGTCATCTCACAGAGATACATCTTTAACTTCAAGAAGCCCTTCGCTAAGGCTGTTCTTGTGGAATTGGCAAAGGGATATTTGGAAGCCCATAGAGGGCTATGGTTAAAAAGGAAATATCTTCCGTTCAAAACTGGAAAGAAGCTTTCTGAGAAACTGCTCTGTATTTTGTTAATTCATCTCACAGTGATACATCTTTCCCTTCAAGAAGCCCTTCGCTAAGGCTGTTCTTGTGGAATTGGCAAAGAGATATTTGGAAGCCCATAGAAGGCTATGGTGAAAAAGGAAATATCTTCCGTTCAAAAATGGAAAGAAGCTTTCTGAGAAACTGCTCTGTGATCTGTTAATTCATCTCTCAGAGTTACATCTTTCCCTTCAAGAAGCCTTTCGCTAAGGCTGTTCTTGTGGAATTGGCAAAGGGATATTTGGAAGCCCATAGAGGGCTATGGTGACAAAGGAAATATCTTCCGTTCAAAACTGGAAAAAAGCTTTCTGAGAAACTGCTCTGTGTTCTGTTAATTCATCTCACAGAGTTACATCTTTCTCTTCAGGAAGCCTTTCGCTAAGGCTGTTCTTGTGGAATTGGCAAAGGGATATTTGGAAGCCCATAGAGGGCTATGGTGAAAAAGGAAATATCTTCCGTTCAAAACCGTAAAGAAGCTTTCTGAGAAACTGCTCTGTGTTCTGTTAATTCATCTCACAGAGTTACATCTTTCCCTTCAAGAAGCCTTTCGCTAAGGCTGTTCTTGTGGAATTGGCAAAGGGATATTTGGAAGCCCATAGAGGGTTATGGTGAAAAAGGAAATATCTTCCGTTCAAAACTGGAAAGAAGCTTTCTGAGAAACTGCTCTGTGTTCTGTTAATTCATCTCACAGAGTTACATCTTTCCCTTCAAGAAGCCTTTCGCTAAGGCTGTTCTTGTGGAATTGGAAAAGGGATATTTGGAAGCCCATAGAGGGCTATGGTGAAAAAAGGAATATCTTCCGTTCAAAACTGGAAAGAAGCTTTCTGAGAAACTGCTCTGTGTTCTGTTAATTCATCTCACAGCGTTACATCTTTCCCTTCAAGAAGCCTTTCGCTAAGGCTGTTCTTGTGGAATTGGCAAAGGGATATTTGGAAGCCCATAGAGGGCTATGGTGAAAAAGGAAATATCTTCCTTTCAACACTGGAAAGAAGCTTTCTGAGAAACTGCTCTGTGTTCTGTTAATTCATCTCACAGAGTTACATCTTTCCCCTCAAGAAGCCTTTCGCTAAGGCTGTTCTTGTGGCATTGGCAAAGGGATATTTCGAAGCCCATAGAGGGCTATGGTGAAAAAGGAAATACCTTCCGTTCAAAACTGGAAAGAAGCTTTCTGAGAAACTGCTCTGTGTTCTGTTAATTCATCTCACAGAGTTACATCTTTCCCTATAGAAGCCTTTCGCTAAGGCTGTTCTTGTGGAATTGGCAAAGGGATATTTGGAAGCCCATAGAGGGCTATGGTGAAAAAGGAAATATCTTCCGTTCAATACTGGAAAGAAGCTTTCTGATAAACTGCTCTGTGTTCTGTTAACTCATCTCACAGAGTTACATCTTTCCCTTCAAGAAGCCTTTCGCTAAGGCAGTTCTTGTGGAATTGGCAAAGGGATATTTGGAAGCCCATAGAGGGCTATGGTGAAAAAGGAAATATCTTCCGTTCAAAACTGGAAAGAATCTTTCTGAGAAACTGCTCTGTGTTCTGTTAAGTCATCTCACAGAGATACATCTTTAACTTCAAGAAGCCCTTCGCTAAGGCTGTTCTTGTGGAATTGGCAAAGGGATATTTGGAAGCCCATAGAGGGCTATGGTGAAAAAGGAAATATCTTCCGTTCAAAACTGGAAAGAAGCTTTCTGAGAAACTGCTCTGTATTTTGTTAATTCATCTCACAGTGATACATCTTTCCCTTCAAGAATCCCTTCGCTAAGGCTGTTCTTGTGGAATTGGAAAAGGGATATTTCGAAGCCCATAGAGGGCTATGGTGAAAAAAGGAATATCTTCCGTTCAAAACTGGAAAGAAGCTTTCTGAGAAACTGCTCTGTGTTCTGTTAATTCATCTCACAGAGTTACATCTTTCCCTTCAAGAAGCCTTTCGCTAAGGCTGTTCTTGTGGAATTGGAAAAGGGATATTTGGAAGCCCATAGAGGGCTATGGTGAAAAAGGAAATATCTTCCGTTCAAACTTGGAAAGAAGCTTTCTGAGAAACTGCTCTGTGTTCTGTTAATTCATCTCACAGAGTTACATCTTTCCCCTCAAGAAGCCTTTCGCTAAGGCTGTTCTTGTGGAATTGGAAAAGGGATATTTGGAAGCCCATAGAGGGCTATGGTGAAAAAGGAAATACCTTCCGTTCAAAACTGGAAAGAAGCTTTCTGAGAAACTGCTCTGTGGTCTGTTAATTCATCTCACAGAGTTACATCTTTCCCTATAGAAGCCTTTCGCTAAGGCTGTTCTTGTGGAATTGGCAAAGGGATATTTGGAAGCCCATAGAGGGCTATGGTGAAAAAGGAAATATCTTCCGTTCAATACTGGAAAGAAGCTTTCTGTTAAACTGCTCTGTGTTCTGTTAACTCATCTCACAGAGTTACATCTTTCCCTTAAAGAAGCCTTTCGCTAAGGCAGTTCTTGTGGAATTGGCAAAGGGATATTTGGAAGCCCATAGAGGGCTATGGTGAAAAAGGAAATATCTTCCGTTCAAAACTGGAAAGAACCTTTCTGAGAAACTGCTCTGTGTTCTGTTAAGTCATCTCACAGAGATACATCTTTAACTTCAAGAAGCCCTTCGCTAAGGCTGTTCTTGTGGAATTGGCAAAGGGATATTTGGAAGCCCATAGAGGGCTATGGTGAAAAAGGAAATATCTTCCGTTCAAAACTGGAAAGAAGCTTTCTGAGAAACTGCTCTGTATTTTGTTAATTCATCTCACAGTGATACATCTTTCCCTTCAAGAAGCCCTTCGCTAAGGCTGTTCTTGTGGTATTGGAAAAGGGATATTTGGAAGCCCATAGAGGGCTATGGTGAAAAAAGGAATATCTTCCGTTCAAAACTGGAAAGAAGCTTTCTGAGAAACTGATCTGTGTTCTGTTAATTCATCTCACAGAGTTACATCTTTCCCTTCAAGAAGCCTTTCGCTAAGGCTGTTCTTGTGGAATTGGAAAAGGGATATTTGGAAGCCCATAGAGGGCTATGGTGAAAAAGGAAATATCTTCCGTTCAAACTTGGAAAGAAGCTTTCTGAGAAACTGCTCTGTGTTCTGTTAATTCATCTCACAGAGTTACATCTTTCCCCTCAAGAAGCCTTTCGCTAAGGCTGTTCTTGTGGAATTGGCAAAGGGATATTTGGAAGCCCATAGAGGGCTATGGTGATAAAGGAAATACCTTCCGTTCAAAACTGGAAAGAAGCTTTCTGAGAAACTGCTCTGTGGTCTGTTAATTCATCTCACAGAGTTACATCTTTCCCTATAGAAGCCTTTCGCTAAGGCTGTTCTTGTGGAATTGGCAAAGGGATATTTGGAAGCCCATAGAGGGCTATGGTGAAAAAGGAAATACCTTCCGTTCAAAACTGGAAAGAAGCTTTCTGAGAAACTGCTCTGTATTTTGTTAATTCATCTCACAGTGATACATCTTTCCCTTCAAGAAGCCCTTCGCTAAGGCTGTTCTTGTGGAATTGGCAAAGGGATATTTGGAAGCCCATAGAGGGCTATGGTGAAAAAAGGAATATCTTCCGTTCAAAACTGGAAAGAAGCTTTCTGAGAAACTGCTCTGTGTTCTGTTAATTCATCTCACAGAGTTACATCTTTCCCTTCAAGAAGCCTTTCGCTAAGGCTGTTCTTGTGGAATTGGAAAAGGGATATTTGGAAGCCCTTAGAGGGCTATGGTGAAAAAGGAAATATCTTCCGTTCAAACTTGGAAAGAAGCTTTCTGAGAAACTGCTCTGTGTTCTGTTAATTCATCTCACAGAGTTACATCTTTCCCCTCAAGAAGCCTTTCGCTAAGGCTGTTCTTGTGGAATTGGCAAAGGGATATTTGGAAGCCCATAGAGGGCTATGGTGAAAAAGGAAATACCTTCCGTTCAAAACTGGAAAGAAGCTTTCTGAGAAACTGCTCTGTGGTCTGTTAATTCATCTCACAGAGTTACATCTTTCCCTATAGAAGCCTTTCGTTAAGGCTGTTCTTGTGGAATTGGCAAAGGGATATTTGGAAGCCCATAGAGGGCTATGGTGAAAAAGGAAATATCTTCCGTTCAATACTGGAAAGAAGCTTTCTGTTAAACTGCTCTGTGTTCTGTTAACTCATCTCACAGAGTTACATCTTTCCCTTCAAGAAGCCTTTCGCTAAGGCAGTTCTTGTGGAATTGGCAAAGGGATATTTGGAAGCCCATAGAGGGCTATGGTGAAAAAGGAAATATCTTCCGTTCAAAACTGGAAAGAATCTTTCTGAGAAACTGCTCTGTGTTCTGTTAAGTCATCTCACAGAGATACATCTTTAACTTCAAGAAGCCCTTCGCTAAGGCTGTTCTTGTGGAATTGGCAAAGGGATATTTGGAAGCCCATAGAGGGCTATGGTTAAAAAGGAAATATCTTCCGTTCAAAACTGGAAAGAAGCTTTCTGAGAAACTGCTCTGTATTTTGTTAATTCATCGCACAGTGATACATCTTTCCCTTCAAGAAGCCCTTCGCTAAGGCTGTTCTTGTGGAATTGGCAAAGAGATATTTGGAAGCCCATAGAGGGCTATGGTGAAAAAGGAAATATCTTCCGTTCAAAAATGGAAAGAAGCTTTCTGAGAAACTGCTCTGTGATCTGTTAATTCATCTCACAGAGTTACATCTTTCACTTCAAGAAGCCTTTCGCTAAGGCTGTTCTTGTGGAATTGGCAAAGGGATATTTGGAAGCCCTTAGAGGGCTATGGTGACAAAGGAAATATCTTCCGTTCAAAACTGGAAAGAAGCTTTCTGAGAAACTGCTCTGTGTTCTGTTAATTCATCTCACAGAGTTACATCTTTCTCTTCAGGAAGCCTTTCGCTAAGGCTGTTCTTGTGGAATTGGCAAAGGGATATTTGGAAGCCCATAGAGGGCTATGGTGAAAAAGGAAATATCTTCCGTTCAAAACCGTAAAGAAGCTTTCTGAGAAACTGCTCTGTGTTCTGTTAATTCATCTCACAGAGTTACATCTTTCCCTTCAAGAAGCCTTTCGCTAAGGCTGTTCTTGTGGAATTGGCAAAGGGATATTTGGAAGCCCATAGAGGGTTATGGTGAAAAAGGAAATATCTTCCGTTCAAAACTGGAAAGAAGCTTTCTGAGAAACTGCTCTGTGTTCTGTTAATTCATCTCACAGAGTTACATCTTTCCCTTCAAGAAGCCTTTCGCTAAGGCTGTTCTTGTGGAATTGGAAAAGGGATATTTGGAAGCCCATAGAGGGCTATGGTGAAAAAAGGAATATCTTCCGTTCAAAACTGGAAAGAAGCTTTCTGACAAACTGCTCTGTGTTCTGTTAATTCATCTCACAGAGTTACATCTTTCCCTTCAAGAAGCCTTTCGCTAAGGCTGTTCTTGTGGAATTGGCAAAGGGATATTTGGAAGCCCATAGAGGGCTATGGTGAAAAAGGAAATATCTTCCTTTCAACACTGGAAAGAAGCTTTCTGAGAAACTGCTCTGTGTTCTGTTAATTCATCTCACAGAGTTACATCTTTCCCCTCAAGAAGCCTTTCGCTAAGGCTGTTCTTGTGGAATTGGCAAAGGGATATTTCGAAGCCCATAGAGGGCTATGGTGAAAAAGGAAATACCTTCCGTTCAAAACTGGAAAGAAGCTTTCTGAGAAACTGCTCTGTGGTCTGTTAATTCATCTCACAGAGTTACATCTTTCCCTATAGAAGCCTTTCGCTAAGGCTGTTCTTGTGGAATTGGCAAAGGGATATTTGGAAGCCCATAGAGGGCTATGGTGAAAAAGGAAATATCTTCCGTTCAATACTGGAAAGAAGCTTTCTGATAAACTGCTCTGTGTTCTGTTAACTCATCTCACAGAGTTACATCTTTCCCTTCAAGAAGCCTTTCGCTAAGGCAGTTCTTGTGGAATTGGCAAAGGGATATTTGGAAGCCCATAGAGGGCTATGGTGAAAAAGGAAGTATCTTCCGTTCAAAACTGGAAAGAATCTTTCTGAGAAACTGCTCTGTGTTCTGTTAAGTCATCTCACAGAGATACATCTTTAACTTTAAGAAGCCCTTCGCTAAGGCTGTTCTTGTGGAATTGGCAAAGGGATATTTGGAAGCCCATAGAGGGCTAAGGTGAAAAAGGAAATATCTTCCGTTCAAAACTGGAAAGAAGCTTTCTGAGAAACTGCTCTGTATTTTGTTAATTCATCTCACAGTGATACATCTTTCCCTTCAAGAAGCCCTTCGCTAAGGCTGTTCTTGTGGAATTGGAAAAGGGATATTTGGAAGCCCATAGAGGGCTATGGTGAAAAAAGGAATATCTTCCGTTCAAAACTGGAAAGAAGCTTTCTGAGAAACTGCTCTGTGTTCTGTTAATTCATCTCACAGAGTTACATCTTTCCTTTCAAAAACCCTTTCTCTAAGGCTGTTCTTGTGGAATTGGAAAAGGGATATTTGGAAGCCCATAGAGGGCTATGGTGAAAAAGGAAATATCTTCCGTTCAAACTTGGAAAGAAGCTTTCCTAGAAACTGCTCTGTGTTCTGTTAATTCATCTCACAGAGTTACATCTTTTCCCTCAAGAAGCCTTTCGCTAAGGCTGTTCTTGTGGAATTGGCAAAGGGATATTTGGAAGCCCATAGAGGGCTATGGTGAAAAAGGAAATACCTTCCGTTCAAAACTGGAAAGAAGCTTTCTGAGAAACTGCTCTGTGGTCTGTTAATTCATCTCACAGAGTTACATCTTTCCCTATAGAAGCCTTTCGCTAAGGCTGTTCTTGTGGAATTGGCAAAGGGATATTTGGAAGCCCATAGAGGGCTATGGTGAAAAAGGAAATATCTTCCGTTCAATACTGGAAAGAAGCTTTCTGTTAAACTGCTCTGTGTTCTGTTAACTCATCTCACAGAGTTACATCTTTCCCTTAAAGAAGCCTTTCGCTAAGGCAGTTCTTGTGGAATTGGCAAAGGGATATTTGGAAGCCCATAGAGGGCTATGGTGAAAAAGGAAATATCTTCCGTTCAAAACTGGAAAGAATCTTTCTGAGAAACTGCTCTGTGTTCTGTTAAGTCATCTCACAGAGATACATCTTTAACTTCAAGAAGCCCTTCGCTAAGGCTGTTCTTGTGGAATTGGCAAAGGGATATTTGGAAGCCCATAGAGGGCTATGGTGAAAAAGGAAATATCTTCCGTTCAAAACTGGAAAGAAGCTTTCTGAGAAACTGCTCTGTATTTTGTTAATTCATCTCACAGTGATACATCTTTCCCTTCAAGAAGCCCTTCGATAAGGCTGTTCTTGTGGAATTGGAAAAGGGATATTTGGAAGCCCATAGAGGGCTATGGTGAAAAAAGGAATATCTTCCGTTCAAAACTGGAAAGAAGCTTTCTGAGAAACTGCTCTGTGTTCTGTTAATTCATCTCACAGAGTTACATCTTTCCCTTCAAGAAGCCTTTCGCTAAGGCTGTTCTTGTGGAATTGGAAAAGGGATATTTGGAAGCCCATAGAGGGCTATGGTGAAAAAGGAAATATCTTCCGTTCAAACTTGGAAAGAAGCTTTCTGAGAAACTGCTCTGTGTTCTGTTAACTCATCTCACAGAGTTACATCTTTCCCCTCAAGAAGCCTTTCGCTAAGGCTGTTCTTGTGGAATTGGCAAAGGGATATTTGGAAGCCCATAGAGGGCTATGGTGAAAAAGGAAATACCTTCCGTTCAAAACTGGAAAGAAGCTTTCTGAGAAACTGCTCTGTGGTCTGTTAATTCATCTCACAGAGTTACATCTTTCCCTATAGAAGCCTTTCGCTAAGGCTGTTCTTGTGGAATTGGCAAAGGGATATTTGGAAGCCCATAGAGGGCTATGGTGAAAAAGGAAATATCTTCCGTTCAATACTGGAAAGAAGCTTTCTGTTAAACTGCTCTGTGTTCTGTTAACTCATCTCACAGAGTTACATCTTTCCCTTCAAGAAGCCTTTCGCTAAGGCAGTTCTTGTGGAATTGGAAAAGGGATATTTGGAAGCCCATAGAGGGCTATGGTGAAAAAGGAAATATCTTCCGTTCAAAACTGGAAAGAATCTTTCTGAGAAACTGCTCTGTGTTCTGTTAAGTCATCTCACAGAGATACATCTTTAACTTCAAGAAGCCCTTCGCTAAGGCTGTTCTTGTGGAATTGGCAAAGGGATATTTGGAAGCCCATAGAGGGCTATGGTTAAAAAGGAAATATCTTACGTTCAAAACTGGAAAGAAGCTTTCTGAGAAACTGCTCTGTATTTTGTTAATTCATCTCACAGTGATACATCTTTCCCTTCAAGAAGCCCGTCGCTAAGGCTGTTCTTGTGGAATTGGCAAAGAGATATTTGGAAGCCCATAGAGGGCTATGGTGAAAAAGGAAATAACTTCCGTTCAAAAATGGAAAGAAGCTTTCTGAGAAACTGCTCTGTGATCTGTTAATTTATCTCACAGAGTTACATCTTTCACTTCAAGAAGCCTTTCGCTAAGGCTGTTCTTGTGGAATTGGCAAAGGGATATTTGGAAGCCCATAGAGGGCTATGGTGACAAAGGAAATATCTTCCGTTCAAAACTGGAAAGAAGCTTTCTGAGAAACTGCTCTGTGTTCTGTTAATTCATCTCACAGAGTTACACCTTTCCCTTCAAGAAGCCTTTTGCTAAGGCTGTTATTGTGGAATTGGCAAAGGGATATTTGGAAGCCCTTAGAGGGCTATGGTGAAAAAGGAAATATCTTCCGTTCAAAACCGTAAAGAAGCTTTCTGAGAAACTGCTCTGTGTTCTGTTAATTCATCTCACAGAGTTACATCTTTCCCCTCAAGAAGCCTTTCGCTAAGGCTGTTCTTGTGGAATTGGCAAAGGGATATTTCGAAGCCCATAGAGGGCTATGGTGAAAAAGGAAATACCTTCCGTTCAAAACTGGAAAGAAGCTTTCTGAGAAACTGCTCTGTGTTCTGTTAATTCATCTCACAGAGTTACATCTTTCCCTATAGAAGCCTTTCGCTAAGGCTGTTCTTGTGGAATTGGCAAAGGGATATTTGGAAGCCCATAGAGGGCTATGGTGAAAAAGGAAATATCTTCCGTTCAATACTGGAAAGAAGCTTTCTGATAAACTGCTCTGTGTTCTGTTAACTCATCTCACAGAGTTACATCTTTCCCTTCAAGAAGCCTTTCGCTAAGGCAGTTCTTGTGGAATTGGCAAAGGGATATTTGGAAGCCCATAGAGGGCTATGGTGAAAAAGGAAATATCTTCCGTTCAAAACTGGAAAGAACCTTTCTGAGAAACTGCTCTGTGTTCTGTTAAGTCATCTCACAGAGATACATCTTTAACTTCAAGAAGCCCTTCGCTAAGGCTTTTCTTGTGGAATTGGCAAAGGGATATTTGGAAGCCCATAGAGGGCTATGGTGAAAAAGGAAATATCTTCCGTTCAAAACTGGAAAGAAGCTTTCTGAGAAACTGCTCTGTATTTTGTTAATTCATCTCACAGTGATACATCTTTCCCTTCAAGAAGCCCTTCGCTAAGGCTGTTCTTGTGGTATTGGAAAAGGGATATTTGGAAGCCCATAGAGGGCTATGGTGAAAAAAGGAATATCTTCCGTTCAAAACTGGAAAGAAGCTTTCTGAGAAACTGATCTGTGTTCTGTTAATTCATCTCACAGAGTTACATCTTTCCCTTCAAGAAGCCTTTCGCTAAGGCTGTTCTTGTGGAATTGGAAAAGGGATATTTGGAAGCCCATAGAGGGCTATGGTGAAAAAGGAAATATCATCCGTTCAAACTTGGAAAGAAGCTTTCTGAGAAACTGCTCTGTGTTCTGTTAACTCATCTCACAGAGTTACATCTTTCCCCTCAAGAAGCCTTTCGCTAAGGCTGTTCTTGTGGAATTGGCAAAGGGATATTTGGAAGCCCATAGAGGGCTATGGTGATAAAGGAAATACCTTCCGTTCAAAACTGGAAAGAAGCTTTCTGAGAAACTGCTCTGTGGTCTGTTAATTCATCTCACAGAGTTACATCTTTCCCTATAGAAGCCTTTCGCTAAGGCTGTTCTTGTGGAATTGGCAAAGGGATATTTGGAAGCCCATAGAGGGCTATGGTGAAAAAGGTAATATCTTCCGTTCAATACTGGAAAGAAGCTTTCTGTTAAACTGCTCTGTGTTCTGTTAACTCATCTCACAGAGTTACATCTTTCCCTTCAAGAAGCCTTTCGCTAAGGCAGTTCTTGTGGAATTGGCAAAGGGATATTTGGAAGCCCATAGAGGGCTATGGTGAAAAAGGAAATATCTTCCGTTCAAAACTGGAAAGAATCTTTCTGAGAAACTGCTCTGTGTTCTGTTAAGTCATCTCACAGAGATACATCTTTAACTTCAAGAAGCCCTTCGCTAAGGCTGTTCTTGTGGAATTGGCAAAGGGATATTTGGAAGCCCATAGAGGGCTAGGGTTAAAAAGGAAATATCTTCCGTTCAAAACTGGAAAGAAGCTTTCTGAGAAACTGCTCTGTATTTTGTTAATTCATCTCACAGTGATATATCTTTCCCTTCAAGAAGCCCTTCGCTAAGGCTGTTCTTGTGGAATTGGCAAAGAGATATTTGGAAGCCCATAGAGGGCTATGGTGAAAAAGGAAATATCTTCCGTTCAAAAATGGAAAGAAGCTTTCTGAGAAACTGCTCTGTGATCTGTTAATTCATCTCACAGAGTTACATCTTTCACTTCAAGAAGCCTTTCGCTAAGGCTGTTCTTGTGGAATTGGCAAAGGGATATTTGGAAGCCCATAGAGGGCTATGGTGACAAAGGAAATATCTTCCGTTCAAAACTGGAAAGAAGCTTTCTGAGAAACTGCTCTGTGTTCTGTTAATTCATCTCACAGAGTTACACCTTTCCCTTCAAGAAGCCTTTTGCTAAGGCTGTTATTGTGGAATGGGCAAAGGGATATTTGGAAGCCCTTAGAGGGCTATGGTGAAAAAGGAAATATCTTCCGTTCAAAACTGGAAAGAAGCTTTCTGAGAAACTGCTCTGTGTTCTGCTAATTCACCTCACAGAGTTACATCTTTCCCTTCAAGAAGACTTTCGCTAAGGCTGTTCTTGTGGAATTGGCAAAGGGATATTTGGAAGCCCATAGAGGGCTATGGTGAAAAAGGAAGTATCTTCCGTTCAAAACTGGAAAGAAGCTTTCTTAGAAACTGCTCTGTGTTCCGTTAATTCATCTCACAGAGTTACATTTTTCCCTTCAAGAAGCCTTTCGCTAAGGCTGTTATTTTGGAATTGGCAAAGGGATATTTGGAAGCCCATAGAGGGCTATGGTGAAAAAGGAAATATCTTCCGTTCAAAACTGGAAAGAAGCTTTCTGAGAAACTGCTCTGTGTTCTGTTAATTCATCTCACATAGTTACATCTTTCTCTTCAGGAAGCCTTTCGCTAAGGCTGTTCTTGTGGAATTGGCAAAGGGATATTTGGAAGCCCATAGATGGCTATGGTGAAAAAGGAAATATCTTCCGTTCAAAACCGTAAAGAAGCTTTCTGAGAAACTGCTCTGTGTTCTGTTAATTCATCTCACAGAGTTACATCTTTCCCTTCAAGAAGCCTTTCGCTAAGGCTGTTCTTGTGGAATTGGCAAAGAGATATTTGGAAGCCCATAGAGGGCTATGCTGAAAAAGGGAATATCTTCCGTTCAAATCTGGAAAGAAGCTTTCTGAGAAACTGCTCTGTGTTCTGTTAATTCATCTCACAGAGATACATCTTTCCCTTCAAGAAGCCCTTCGCTAAGGCTGTTCTTGTGGAATTGGCAAAGGGATATTTGGAAGCCCATAGAGGGCTATGGTGAAAACGGAAATATCTTCCGTTCAAAAATGGAAAGAAGCATTCTGAGAAACTGCTCTGTGATCTGTTAATTCATCTCACAGAGTTACATCTTTCCCTTCAAGAAGCCTTTCGCTAAGGCTGTTCTTGTAGAATTGGCAAAGGGATATTTGGAAGCCCATAGAGGGCTATGGTGAAAAAGGAAATATCTTCCGTTCAAAACTGGAAAGAAGCTTTCTGAGAAACTGCTCTGTGTTCTGTTAATTCATCTCACAGAGTTACATCTTTCCCTTCAAGAAGCCTTTCGCTAAGGCTGTTCTTGTGGAATTGGCAAAGGGATATTTGGAAGCCCATAGAGGGCTATGGTGAAAAAGGAAATATCTTCCGTTCAAAACTGGAAAGAAGCTTTCTGAGAAACTGCTCTGTGTTCTGTTAATTCATCTCACAGAGTTACAACTTTCCCTTCAAGAAGCCTTTCGCTAAGGCTTTTCTTGTGGAATTGGCAAAGGGATATTTGGAAGCCCATAGAGGGCTATGGTGAAAAAGGAAATACCTTCCGTTCAAAACTGGAAAGAAGCTTTCTGAGAAACTGCTCTGTGTTCTGTTAATTCATCTCACAGAGTTACATCTTTCCCTTCAAGAAGCCTTTCGCTAAGGCTGTTCTTGTGGAATTGGCAAAGGGATATTTGGAAGCCCTTAGAGGGCTATGGTGAAAAAGGAAATATCTTCCGTTCAATACTGGAAAGAAGCTTTCTGTTAAACTGCTCTGTGTTCTGTTAACTCATCTCACAGAGTTAATCTTTCCCTTCAAGAAGACTTTCGCTAAGGCAGTTCTTGTGGAATTGGCAAAGGGATATTTGGAAGCCCATAGAGGGCTATGGTGAAAAAGGAAATATCTTCCGTTCAAAACTGGAAAGAATCTTTCTGAGAAACTGCTCTGTGTTCTGTTAAGTCATCTCACAGAGATACATCTTTAACTTCAAGAAGCCCTTCGCTAAGTCTGTTCTTGTGGAATTGGCAAAGGGATATTTGGAAGCCCATAGAGGGCTATGGTGAAAAAGGAAATATCTTCCGTTCAAAACTGGAAAGAAGCTTTCTGAGAAACTGCTCTGTATTTTGTTAATTCATCTCACAGTGATACATCTTTCCCTTCAAGAAGCCCTTCGCTAAGGCTGTTCTTGTGGAATTGGAAAAGGGATATTTGGAAGCCCATAGAGGGCTATGGTGAAAAAAGGAATATCTTCCGTTCAAAACTGGAAAGAAGCTTTCTGAGAAACTGATCTGTGTTCTGTTAATTCATCTCACAGAGTTACATCTTTCCCTTCAAGAAGCCTTTCGCTAAGGCTGTTCTTGTGGAATTGGAAAAGGGATATTTGGAAGCCCATAGAGGGCTATGGTGAAAAAGGAAATATCTTCCGTTCAAACTTGGAAAGAAGCTTTCTGGGAAACTGCTCTGTGTTCTGTTAATTCATCTCACAGAGTTACATCTTTCCCCTCAAGAAGCCTTTCGCTAAGGCTGTTCTTGTGGAATTGGCAAAGGGATATTTGGAAGCCCATAGAGGGCTATGGTGATAAAGGAAATACCTTCCGTTCAAAACTGGAAAGAAGCTTTCTGAGAAACTGCTCTGTGTTCTGTTAATTCATCTCACAGAGTTACATCTTTCCCTTCAAGAAGCCTTTCGCTAAGGCAGTTCTTGTGGAATTGGAAAAGGGATATTTGGAAGCCCATAGAGGGCTATGGTGAAAAAGGAAATATCTTCCGTTCAAAACTGGAAAGAATCTTTCTGAGAAACTGCTCTGTGTTCTGTTAAGTCATCTCACAGAGATACATCTTTAACTTCAAGAAGCCCTTCGCTAAGGCTGTTCTTGTGGAATTGGCAAAGGGATATTTGGAAGCCCATAGAGGGCTATGGTTAAAAAGGAAATATCTTACGTTCAAAACTGGAAAGAAGCTTTCTGAGAAACTGCTCTGTATTTTGTTAATTCATCTCACAGTGATACATCTTTCCCTTCAAGAAGCCCGTCGCTAAGGCTGTTCTTGTGGAATTGGCAAAGAGATATTTGGAAGCCCATAGAGGGCTATGGTGAAAAAGGAAATAACTTCCGTTCAAAAATGGAAAGAAGCTTTCTGAGAAACTGCTCTGTGATCTGTTAATTTATCTCACAGAGTTACATCTTTCACTTCAAGAAGCCTTTCGCTAAGGCTGTTCTTGTGGAATTGGCAAAGGGATATTTGGAAGCCCATAGAGGGCTATGGTGACAAAGGAAATATCTTCCGTTCAAAACTGGAAAGAAGCTTTCTGAGAAACTGCTCTGTGTTCTGTTAATTCATCTCACAGAGTTACACCTTTCCCTTCAAGAAGCCTTTTGCTAAGGCTGTTATTGTGGAATTGGCAAAGGGATATTTGGAAGCCCTTAGAGGGCTATGGTGAAAAAGGAAATATCTTCCGTTCAAAACCGTAAAGAAGCTTTCTGAGAAACTGCTCTGTGTTCTGTTAATTCATCTCACAGAGTTACATCTTTCCCCTCAAGAAGCCTTTCGCTAAGGCTGTTCTTGTGGAATTGGCAAAGGGATATTTCGAAGCCCATAGAGGGCTATGGTGAAAAAGGAAATACCTTCCGTTCAAAACTGGAAAGAAGCTTTCTGAGAAACTGCTCTGTGTTCTGTTAATTCATCTCACAGAGTTACATCTTTCCCTATAGAAGCCTTTCGCTAAGGCTGTTCTTGTGGAATTGGCAAAGGGATATTTGGAAGCCCATAGAGGGCTATGGTGAAAAAGGAAATATCTTCCGTTCAATACTGGAAAGAAGCTTTCTGATAAACTGCTCTGTGTTCTGTTAACTCATCTCACAGAGTTACATCTTTCCCTTCAAGAAGCCTTTCGCTAAGGCAGTTCTTGTGGAATTGGCAAAGGGATATTTGGAAGCCCATAGAGGGCTATGGTGAAAAAGGAAATATCTTCCGTTCAAAACTGGAAAGAACCTTTCTGAGAAACTGCTCTGTGTTCTGTTAAGTCATCTCACAGAGATACATCTTTAACTTCAAGAAGCCCTTCGCTAAGGCTTTTCTTGTGGAATTGGCAAAGGGATATTTGGAAGCCCATAGAGGGCTATGGTGAAAAAGGAAATATCTTCCGTTCAAAACTGGAAAGAAGCTTTCTGAGAAACTGCTCTGTATTTTGTTAATTCATCTCACAGTGATACATCTTTCCCTTCAAGAAGCCCTTCGCTAAGGCTGTTCTTGTGGTATTGGAAAAGGGATATTTGGAAGCCCATAGAGGGCTATGGTGAAAAAAGGAATATCTTCCGTTCAAAACTGGAAAGAAGCTTTCTGAGAAACTGATCTGTGTTCTGTTAATTCATCTCACAGAGTTACATCTTTCCCTTCAAGAAGCCTTTCGCTAAGGCTGTTCTTGTGGAATTGGAAAAGGGATATTTGGAAGCCCATAGAGGGCTATGGTGAAAAAGGAAATATCATCCGTTCAAACTTGGAAAGAAGCTTTCTGAGAAACTGCTCTGTGTTCTGTTAACTCATCTCACAGAGTTACATCTTTCCCCTCAAGAAGCCTTTCGCTAAGGCTGTTCTTGTGGAATTGGCAAAGGGATATTTGGAAGCCCATAGAGGGCTATGGTGATAAAGGAAATACCTTCCGTTCAAAACTGGAAAGAAGCTTTCTGAGAAACTGCTCTGTGGTCTGTTAATTCATCTCACAGAGTTACATCTTTCCCTATAGAAGCCTTTCGCTAAGGCTGTTCTTGTGGAATTGGCAAAGGGATATTTGGAAGCCCATAGAGGGCTATGGTGAAAAAGGTAATATCTTCCGTTCAATACTGGAAAGAAGCTTTCTGTTAAACTGCTCTGTGTTCTGTTAACTCATCTCACAGAGTTACATCTTTCCCTTCAAGAAGCCTTTCGCTAAGGCAGTTCTTGTGGAATTGGCAAAGGGATATTTGGAAGCCCATAGAGGGCTATGGTGAAAAAGGAAATATCTTCCGTTCAAAACTGGAAAGAATCTTTCTGAGAAACTGCTCTGTGTTCTGTTAAGTCATCTCACAGAGATACATCTTTAACTTCAAGAAGCCCTTCGCTAAGGCTGTTCTTGTGGAATTGGCAAAGGGATATTTGGAAGCCCATAGAGGGCTAGGGTTAAAAAGGAAATATCTTCCGTTCAAAACTGGAAAGAAGCTTTCTGAGAAACTGCTCTGTATTTTGTTAATTCATCTCACAGTGATATATCTTTCCCTTCAAGAAGCCCTTCGCTAAGGCTGTTCTTGTGGAATTGGCAAAGAGATATTTGGAAGCCCATAGAGGGCTATGGTGAAAAAGGAAATATCTTCCGTTCAAAAATGGAAAGAAGCTTTCTGAGAAACTGCTCTGTGATCTGTTAATTCATCTCACAGAGTTACATCTTTCACTTCAAGAAGCCTTTCGCTAAGGCTGTTCTTGTGGAATTGGCAAAGGGATATTTGGAAGCCCATAGAGGGCTATGGTGACAAAGGAAATATCTTCCGTTCAAAACTGGAAAGAAGCTTTCTGAGAAACTGCTCTGTGTTCTGTTAATTCATCTCACAGAGTTACACCTTTCCCTTCAAGAAGCCTTTTGCTAAGGCTGTTATTGTGGAATGGGCAAAGGGATATTTGGAAGCCCTTAGAGGGCTATGGTGAAAAAGGAAATATCTTCCGTTCAAAACTGGAAAGAAGCTTTCTGAGAAACTGCTCTGTGTTCTGCTAATTCACCTCACAGAGTTACATCTTTCCCTTCAAGAAGACTTTCGCTAAGGCTGTTCTTGTGGAATTGGCAAAGGGATATTTGGAAGCCCATAGAGGGCTATGGTGAAAAAGGAAGTATCTTCCGTTCAAAACTGGAAAGAAGCTTTCTTAGAAACTGCTCTGTGTTCCGTTAATTCATCTCACAGAGTTACATTTTTCCCTTCAAGAAGCCTTTCGCTAAGGCTGTTATTTTGGAATTGGCAAAGGGATATTTGGAAGCCCATAGAGGGCTATGGTGAAAAAGGAAATATCTTCCGTTCAAAACTGGAAAGAAGCTTTCTGAGAAACTGCTCTGTGTTCTGTTAATTCATCTCACATAGTTACATCTTTCTCTTCAGGAAGCCTTTCGCTAAGGCTGTTCTTGTGGAATTGGCAAAGGGATATTTGGAAGCCCATAGATGGCTATGGTGAAAAAGGAAATATCTTCCGTTCAAAACCGTAAAGAAGCTTTCTGAGAAACTGCTCTGTGTTCTGTTAATTCATCTCACAGAGTTACATCTTTCCCTTCAAGAAGCCTTTCGCTAAGGCTGTTCTTGTGGAATTGGCAAAGAGATATTTGGAAGCCCATAGAGGGCTATGCTGAAAAAGGGAATATCTTCCGTTCAAATCTGGAAAGAAGCTTTCTGAGAAACTGCTCTGTGTTCTGTTAATTCATCTCACAGAGATACATCTTTCCCTTCAAGAAGCCCTTCGCTAAGGCTGTTCTTGTGGAATTGGCAAAGGGATATTTGGAAGCCCATAGAGGGCTATGGTGAAAACGGAAATATCTTCCGTTCAAAAATGGAAAGAAGCATTCTGAGAAACTGCTCTGTGATCTGTTAATTCATCTCACAGAGTTACATCTTTCCCTTCAAGAAGCCTTTCGCTAAGGCTGTTCTTGTAGAATTGGCAAAGGGATATTTGGAAGCCCATAGAGGGCTATGGTGAAAAAGGAAATATCTTCCGTTCAAAACTGGAAAGAAGCTTTCTGAGAAACTGCTCTGTGTTCTGTTAATTCATCTCACAGAGTTACATCTTTCCCTTCAAGAAGCCTTTCGCTAAGGCTGTTCTTGTGGAATTGGCAAAGGGATATTTGGAAGCCCATAGAGGGCTATGGTGAAAAAGGAAATATCTTCCGTTCAAAACTGGAAAGAAGCTTTCTGAGAAACTGCTCTGTGTTCTGTTAATTCATCTCACAGAGTTACAACTTTCCCTTCAAGAAGCCTTTCGCTAAGGCTTTTCTTGTGGAATTGGCAAAGGGATATTTGGAAGCCCATAGAGGGCTATGGTGAAAAAGGAAATACCTTCCGTTCAAAACTGGAAAGAAGCTTTCTGAGAAACTGCTCTGTGTTCTGTTAATTCATCTCACAGAGTTACATCTTTCCCTTCAAGAAGCCTTTCGCTAAGGCTGTTCTTGTGGAATTGGCAAAGGGATATTTGGAAGCCCTTAGAGGGCTATGGTGAAAAAGGAAATATCTTCCGTTCAATACTGGAAAGAAGCTTTCTGTTAAACTGCTCTGTGTTCTGTTAACTCATCTCACAGAGTTAATCTTTCCCTTCAAGAAGACTTTCGCTAAGGCAGTTCTTGTGGAATTGGCAAAGGGATATTTGGAAGCCCATAGAGGGCTATGGTGAAAAAGGAAATATCTTCCGTTCAAAACTGGAAAGAATCTTTCTGAGAAACTGCTCTGTGTTCTGTTAAGTCATCTCACAGAGATACATCTTTAACTTCAAGAAGCCCTTCGCTAAGTCTGTTCTTGTGGAATTGGCAAAGGGATATTTGGAAGCCCATAGAGGGCTATGGTGAAAAAGGAAATATCTTCCGTTCAAAACTGGAAAGAAGCTTTCTGAGAAACTGCTCTGTATTTTGTTAATTCATCTCACAGTGATACATCTTTCCCTTCAAGAAGCCCTTCGCTAAGGCTGTTCTTGTGGAATTGGAAAAGGGATATTTGGAAGCCCATAGAGGGCTATGGTGAAAAAAGGAATATCTTCCGTTCAAAACTGGAAAGAAGCTTTCTGAGAAACTGATCTGTGTTCTGTTAATTCATCTCACAGAGTTACATCTTTCCCTTCAAGAAGCCTTTCGCTAAGGCTGTTCTTGTGGAATTGGAAAAGGGATATTTGGAAGCCCATAGAGGGCTATGGTGAAAAAGGAAATATCTTCCGTTCAAACTTGGAAAGAAGCTTTCTGGGAAACTGCTCTGTGTTCTGTTAATTCATCTCACAGAGTTACATCTTTCCCCTCAAGAAGCCTTTCGCTAAGGCTGTTCTTGTGGAATTGGCAAAGGGATATTTGGAAGCCCATAGAGGGCTATGGTGATAAAGGAAATACCTTCCGTTCAAAACTGGAAAGAAGCTTTCTGAGAAACTGCTCTGTGGTCTGTTAATTCATCTCACAGAGTTACATCTTTCCCTATAGAAGCCTTTCGCTAAGGCTGTTCTTGTGGAATTGGCAAAGGGATATTTGGAAGCCCATAGAGGGCTATGGTGAAAAAGGAAATATCTTCCGTTCAATACTGGAAAGAAGCTTTCTGTTAAACTGCTCTGTGTTCTGTTAACTCATCTCACAGAGTTACATCTTTCCCTTCAAGAAGCCTTTCGCTAAGGCAGTTCTTGTGGAATTGGCAAAGGGATATTTGGAAGCCCATAGAGGGCTATGGTTAAAAAGGAAATATCTTCCGTTCAAAACTGGAAAGAAGCTTTCCGAGAAACTGCTCTGTATTTTGTTAATTCATCTCACAGTGATACATCTTTCCCTTCAAGGAGCCCTTCGCTAAGGCTGTTCTTGTGGAATTGGCAAAGAGATATTTAGAAGCCCGTAGAGGGCTATGGTGAAAAAGGAAATATCTTCCGTTCAAAAATGGAAAGAAGCTTTCTGAGAAACTGCTCTGTGATCTGTTAATTCATCTCACAGAGTTACATCTTTCACTTCAAGAAGCCTTTCGCTAAGGCTGTTCTTGTGGAATTGGCAAAGGGATATTTGGAAGCCCATAGAGGGCTATGGTGACAAAGGAAATATCTTCCGTTCAAAACTGGAAAGAAGCTTTCTGAGAAACTGCTCTGTGTTCTGTTAATTCATCTCACAGAGTTACACCTTTCCCTTCAAGAAGCCTTTTGCTAAGGCTATTATTGTGGAATTGGCAAAGGGATATTTGGAAGCCCTTAGAGGGCTATGGTGAAAAAGGAAATATCTTCCGTTCAAAACTGGAAAGAAACTTTCTGAGAAACTGCTATGTGTTCTGCTAATTCACCTCACAGAGTTACATCTTTCCCTTCAAGAAGACTTTCGCTAAGGCTGTTCTTGTGGAATTGGCAAAGGGATATTTGGAAGCCCATAGAGGGCTATGGTGAAAAAGGAAGTATCTTCCGTTCAAAACTGGAAAGAAGCTTTCTGAGAAACTGCTCTGTGTTCTGTTAATTCATCTCACAGAGTTACATCTTTCCCTTCAAGAAGCCTTTCGCTAAGGCTGTTCTTGTGGAATTGGCAAAGGGATATTTGGAAGCCCATAGAGGGCTATGGTGAAAAAGGAAATATCTTCCGTTCAAAACTAGAAAGAAGCTTTCTGAGAAACTGCTCTGTGTTCTGTTAATTCATCTCACAGAGTTACAACTTTCCCTTCAAGAAGCCTTTCGCTAAGGCTTTTCTTGTGGAATTGGCAAAGGGATATTTGGAAGCCCATAGAGGGCTATGGTGAAAAAGGAAATATCTTCCGTTCAAAACTGGAAAGAAGCTTTCTGAGAAACTGCTCTGTGTTCTGTTAATTCATCTCACAGAGTTACATCTTTCCCTTCAAGAAGCCTTTCGCTAAGGCTGTTCCTGTGGAATTGGCAAAGGGATATTTGGAAGCCCTTAGAGGGCTATGGTGAAAAAGGAAATATCTTCCATTCAAAACTGGAAAGAAGTTTTCTGAGAAACTGCTCTGTGTTCTGTTAATTCATCTCTCAGAGATAAATCTTTCCCTTCAAGAAGCCTTTCGCTAAGCCTGTTCTTGTGGAATTGGCAAAGGGATATTTGGAAGCCCATAGAGGGCTATGGTGAAAACGAAATATCTTCCGTTCAAAACTGGAAAGAAGCTTTCTGAGAAACTGCTCTGTGTTCTGTTAATTCGTCTCACAGTGTTACATCTTTCCTTTCAAGAAACCTTTCGCTAAAGCTGTTCTTGTGGATTTGGCAAGGGGATATTTGGAAGCCCATAGAGGGCTATGGTGAAAAAGGAAATATCTTCCGTTCAAAACTGGAAAGAAGCTTTCCGAGAAACTGCTCTGTGTTCTGTTAATTCATCTCACAGAGTTACATCTTTCCCTTCAAGAAGCGTTTCGCTAAGGCTGTTCTTGTGGAATTGGCAAAGGGATATTTGGAAGCCCATAGAGGGCTAAGTTGAAAAAGGAAATATCTTCCGTTCAAAACTGGAAAGAAGCTTTCTGAGAAACTGCTCTGTGTTCTGTTAATTCATCTCACAGAGTTACATCTTTCTCTTCAGGAAGCCTTTCGCTAAGGCTGTTCTTGTGGAATTGGCAAAGGGATATTTGGAAGCCCATAGAGGGCTATGGTGAAAAAGGAAATATCTTCCGTTCAAAACTGGAAAGAAGCTTTCTGAGAAACTGCTCTGTGTTCTGTTAATTCATCTCACAGAGTTACATCTTTCCCTTCAAGAAGCCTTTCGCTAAGGCTGTTATTTTGGAATTGGCAACGGGATATTTGGAAGAACATAGAGGGCTATGGTGAAAAAGGAAATATCTTCCGTTCAAAACTGGAAAGAAGCTTTCTGAGAAACTGCTCTGTGTTCTGTTAATTCATCTCACAGAGATACATCTTTCCCTTCAAGAAGCCCTTCGCTGAGGCTGTTCTTGTGGAATTGGCAAAGGGATATTTGGAAGCCCATAGAGGGCTATGGTGAAAACGGAAATATCTTCCGTTCAAAAATGGAAAGAAGCTTTCTGAGAAACTGCTCTGTGTTCTGTTAATTCATCTCAAAGAGTTACATCTTTCTCTTCAGGAAGCCTTTCGCTAAGGCTGTTCTTGTGGAATTGGCAAAGGGATATTTTGAAGCCCATAGAGGGCTATGGTGAAAAAGGGAATATCTTCCGTTCAAAACTGGAAAGAAGCTTTCTGAGAAACTGCTCTGTGTTCTGTTAATTCATCTCACAGAGTTACATCTTTCCCTTCAAGAAGCCTTTCGCTAAGGCTGTTCTTGTGCAATTGGCAAAGGGATATTTGGAAGCCCATAGAGGGCTATGGTGAAAAAGGAAATATCTTCCGTTCAAAACTGGAAAGAAACTTTCTCAGAAACTGCTCTGTGTTCTGCTAATTCATCTCACAGAGTTACATCTTTCCCTTCAAGAAGACTTTCGCTAAGGCTGTTCTTGTGGAATTGGCAAAGGGATATTTGGAAGCCCATAGAGGGCTATGGTGAAAAAGGAAATATCTTCCGTTCAAAACTGGAAAGAAGCTTTCTGAGAAACTGCTCTGTGTTCTGTTAATTCATCTCACAGAGTTACATCTTTCCCTTCAAGAAGCCTTTCGCTAAGGCTGTTATTTTGGAATTGGCAACGGGATATTTGGAAGAACATAGAGGGCTATGGTGAAAAAGGAAATATCTTCCGTTCAAAACTGGAAAGAAGCTTTCTGAGAAACTGCTGTGTGTTCTGTTAATTCATCTCTCAGAGATACATCTTTCCCTTCAAGAAGCCCTTCGCTAAGGCTGTTCTTGTGGAATTGGCAAAGGGATATTTGGAAGCCCATAGAGGGCTATGGTGAAAACGGAAATATCTTCCGTTCAAAAATGGAAAGAAGCTTTCTGAGAAACTGCTCTGTGATCTATTAATTCATCTCACAGAGTTACATCTTTCCCTTCAAGAAGCCTTTCGCTAAGGCTGTTCTTGTGGAATTGGCAAAGGGATATTTGGAAG